>NC_021164.2:46774591-46809506 GCF_000331145.2 Cicer arietinum
GATTGCCTAATCGATTGATACCAAACTTGTTTCAATTGAATTTTTTTTCACAATGGATTGTCCAATCGATTGTGTTTGTCACATACCATGTTCCTTATGAAATCTTATTTACGAAATCGATTGGCCAATCGATTAGCGTATTAAATGGCTTGGCCCTGTGACTTGCACAATCGATGTATCCAATCAGTTTTAGTCTTTGTGATTTGAACAATCGATGTGCCAGTCGATTAGCGTGCTAAAAGGCTTGCCTCTGACTTGCACAACGTTTATCAATGATTGTGCCAGTCGATTGCCTAATCGATTGTTTAATCACAGACTACACATTTTCGTACAACCCTTTTACAGAATCGATTTCCTAATCGATTTGCTCAGTAAATATTCCAACTTTTGTTGATTCCTTGAGTTCCAAGCGATTGTCTCAAGTATGTAGGGTTGAGTTGTTGTTCCTGAAATCTTACTCAGTTAAAATGTTAGATTTATCACATGATGTATGAACATTGTATGTTTGTTAATTATGTCAAAATTAGGATTTAGGGGACTTAAGTCCAACAGAGGTAAGGAACTTGGGGAGGGCCCCAAGGGGCACCCCAATTTTGTGATGGAGGGAGAACGCAAGCAATATTGACCATCACAAGCGCGCCCCCGCCGCCGTCCGCCCTGGCTTTGGCTACGTGGTGTATTATTATTTTTTGGTTAAATGGATTTTGAAAAGGAAAGTAAAACCCGATGGATCTGTTGATAAGTACAAGGCACGCCTTGTTGCTAAAGGTTTTAGACAAAGAGAAAATATAGATTTCTTCGACACTTCCTCACGGATCACTAGATTAATATCCATTAGGGTGCTTATATCACTTGCGGCTATTCATAACCTGGTGATACACCAGATGGATGTTAAAACAACCTTTTTAAATGGTGACTTGGAGGAAGAAGTTTATATAGAAAAACCTGAAGGTTTCGTAATTCATGGACAAGAAGACAAGGTCTGTAAGTTAGATAAATCTTTGTATGGTCTTAAACAAGCTCCTAAGAAATGGCATGAAAAATTTGATAACTTGATTATGTCGAATGAGTTTAAAGTGAATGAAAGTGATAAATGCATTTATTACAAGTATGAAAATGGTATTTGCACTATCATATGTCTCTATGTAGATGACTTACTCATATTTGGTTCAAACATTCATGCTGTAAATAATGTGAACTCATTGTTGAGTAACAACTTTGATATGAAAGACCTCGGAGAAGCGAATATAATCCTTGACATCAAGATTACTAGGTCAGAAAAGGGAATTTCTTTGGATCAATCTCACTACGTTGAAAAGATCCTAAAGAAATATAATTACTTTGACTGTAAACCTGCTTGCACACCATATGATCCGAGTGTAAAACTTTTTAAGAACTCTGGTGAAGGTGTTAGACAAACTGAATATGCGAGCATCATTGGCTCTCTGTATCTGAGGCTTTTCTCACTTCTCCCCCTTCTTAGTGTTTCTTCTCTTTCTTTCGAGTGGTCTCAATGCCACATTACGAGTGTCAGTCGTAAGACTGCCATATTGAGGGTGTAATTCTAGAATAGTTTTCTACAGTGCAGTAGAACTCCGATACAGAGTATCTGGGCTGTTTTATCATGGGGACTTCGTGGTTGATAGTCTGCCTTGCACAATTTGGGCAGTGCCTCGAATCGTCTTAAAGAGAGCGACCTAATCCGCGACTCAACCCAGTAATATTTTCGGTGGCATAAATTGTTTTCAAAAGGTTTTTTTGAATTTCAAAAACAACATTTGTGTTATATAAAAACTTAAATTAAATAATAACAAAATGAAATTGAATATATGACTGTCTTTTTTTAATTTATTTAGCGTAGTTTACTGGCATCTCCTTTTCTTTAATTTTTTTTCTTGTCTTTATCGGTTATTCCTTCTTTAATTTTTTTTCTTGTCTTTATCGGTTATTCCTTCTTTCCAGTATTTAGTTGTAGTGTATTATTATACTATTTAGTTATTATTAAATATCACGAACTCATCAAACCGAATGTAGTTGAAAATTGAAATTTATACAATAGTGTCGATATCATCTATTAAGCGTATTTCTATTATGCTTGTTGAAATTTCAGTACCAAAGCATACTCAAATGGAACACTTCCAATAATGCACTCATGTAATTGAGAGTTTTCTAGCCATAGTTTTGGTTATTGACTATGTATTCCTTTAAAAGAGTACAACCCTATAATATCAATTCTAACTCATAAAAATTAATATTATGTTAAAAGGGTTACAACACTTGTTCAATTGAGGAAAGGAAAAGTTGCATTAAATAAAGTGAACTGGGAAACGTGTGGTTGAAAGTGACAGTGGCTAACAAGTTTTTAATTTACTCAATTTTAAAAAATTGAATTTGTACTCTCCATTAGACTTTTACTCCTGATTTATAATTTTTATTCTCTAACTTTCTAAAATACCCCTAAGTAAATAGTAAAAATTAAAAAAAAATTCAAATATTTTGCATACCCCACATTCCCAAATTTTCATAAAAGTAATTTTTTTTCTCTGAACTTCTTCAAAATTTTCGGGAGATATATTTCAATAATAAAAATTTTGAAAATCAAATTTCTAATCAACAACAATTACACAGTCACCATGTGCCACTTCATCTAAAATTAGTGATGTCACTATTTTTTTATTAAAAAAAATTCATAAAGGACCTTTTTAAAACTTATTAGAATCTGCAAGGGTATAAATCAAACAAAAAATGTTATTGGTGTTAAAATCAAAACGAAGCATATTTGCAAAGACCAAAAACATATTTAACCCTTTTTCTTTTCTTTTTTTTTACGTTTTTTCTTTCAATTTTTTTCGGTAAAGACCAAAAGATCGAAAAATATTGTAGAATATTCTCGAGTTCGACCTCCTACACAGTACAATAAGAGAGCCACTATTGAAAAAAGGAGAAAGAGGAACCGATAGATGCAACAGGAGGAGGATTATTATGTCCAACCTTAGTTTGATTAGGAGGAGTAGCATGATCTTGGGTTTGAGGATCATACACAACATGAGCAGGAAGAGCAACACAATTATATGCATCAACAGTCCGACCAACCTCTGTTTCTTGGAGGTCATTTCGATCTTTTCGTCCTTAAGGACTATAAGCACCACATTGTAGCTAGAGTGTGAAATTTCGACATGTTAGCAAATAATATACTTTATTACATAGTATAGTATAACATAATATGTATACTTTAATATATTTATAGTATAGTTTAATATATGTATAATATAATATAGTTCAATACATGTATAATATAATATTATTTAGTATATATAATAAACTAACTAATTGTATAATTTATTGGGTGCTATTTTAATTACAAATGACAAAAAAAAAAAAACAAGATAAATTTGTTGATATAAGATATGTATTACCTATTGTGATAGATCAATGGATAACTACATATGGGCTACGTCCTCCCCAATGATGTAGATTTCATATGATCGATAGTAATCTTATATATGTTTTTGTTGAGAGATGGCACGCGGAGACGTTCTCATTTATCCTGCCATTTGGTGAAATGACTATTACTCTTGACGATGTTAGAGGTTTTTTGGGCATACCGTGTTATCAAAAGTTTTTCACACATCTCGCTAACTTGGATGAAGATTTGGTCATTGCTGATGTCGTTGAGTTATCAAGATTTGATGAAGTTGTGATATGAAACTAGGCTCAATTGAGGTGTTTCATATAGTTTTGAATGATTGAAAGCTGTATTTTTTAAGAAACTTCGTGAAAGCAATACGAATGTGCAGCGAAGGCATACCTACTTAATTTGGTATGATGTAGCATACTAGCTAACAAAAATTTTTACACTTTATCTGCAAAATAACTATTCTATTTCAAGACCTTGATACTTGTGGTAAATGGATACGGGGAGTATCCATTCTTATTATTTTATATGACTATTTTAGAGATGGTACCATGTCTGCAACGAAATAAATCGAATGATATTTATCACTATTTCAAGTACTTTTATCTTATTTGTACTTTATAATTATTTTACAAGCATAAATTTATGAAAATTTTCCTAACATATGTAAGCATAGTATGAGTAAGTCTATATCTTCACTGCCACAGAAGTTTCCATGGACTTCTAAACAAACATATGGTTATGTTGCATACTACAAATCAAAGTTGGATGTATGTTCTAAATCTAACGAGTGTCAATATTGTAGATGTCCTGCATAAGCTATAGCCCATGATGTAGACTCGTCACTATGGTGATCCTTCCAATGTCATGCAAGTGGAGGCAACATACATCCTGATTTCAATTTAACCTGAACCAAGTGACTTTCATTAACAAAACCAATTTTTATAATACGATCACATGATAGGTCTCTAATGTGTACACCCCTAAATGGGAAAAAAGTCAAAGAAAAAGTTTTCCCCAATGTGACAAGAACGAGATTATATTTAATGTTATTACATAAACAATATCTGGAATGCTCATCCTCTTCTCATTGTAAACGTTCCTCAAATAATGCAGCATATAATTCAGGTTTGAACTTAATCTATGTATACAAATGTCGATGCACAATGCTCCAATATTCTTCACTATGACCAAGTAAAGCAGCCATTGCACAATATCCACAATTTCCATTCGCTTTAACATTAACTATGTATTTGATACATGGATGAATTAAAGGATTAAATCCATCCATATATTTTCTAACTCACTCATCACATGTTGCTAAAAGGCTTGTTTTAGTGCTTGCTGAGAGGCTTGTTTGAATGCTTGCTGGGAGGATTTTTGGGATGCTTTCATGGATCCTTGAGGAGAGGCTTGAGTGGTTGCATTATCAGAATAAAAAGCATCCACATGCTCAAAAAATGAAGGGTCACAATATACGTCAAGTCCCTTCTGCTTCTTACCTTTTTTCCTCTTCACATCACCCTATGTTTTGATCTTATTTGGTAATGCACACATTGATGTTGTCTATGGATATGCTACTTCACGCAACTTGCTCTTCAAGGCCCTTGTTCAGGCAACATTAAGTGTTTTCCAAATTTATTCTTCTTTAATGCAATTTCCAACTCTAAATCATTTTCTAACTTCTCTTCCTCTAAAACGTTATTCAAGGTTAATTTCCTCCAATGTATATGAACTGCATCCAACAGGATTGGAAAATGGGATTGAAATTTAATATAAATCTAGGGGTATAATGTCTAAATGTTGGTTGACCGGTAGATTCACTTATTTTTAATGGAAAATGGTGAATACAAATATTTTGTTTAGTAAAATTTTATGCATCATGTGTTGTCTATCCAAACATAATATATTTCATAATGCAACAATATTTGGGTAAACCATAATTTTAGCCCCAATAAGTATAGGACGATGTCATTTTAGTCCTTAACTCAACAACAAACCCAAATTACTTCTCGAATCATCAAAATGTCAATCAATTTAGTCATAGACTATTTTGGCATTAAATTATATCTTTCAGATACTTTTATGATATCAAAATTGTATCTTAAATAGGCAGTCATTATCAACCAAGAAATGTTTCTTTCTTTATAGTTACATCCAATATTGAAATATAAATTTTGGCAACCAATAAGTGTTCCCTAATGTGCTTTTTAGTTTACAAGTTGGTTACCCGTTGGTCATGCAATCTTTGCCTAAAACGAAAAATGTTGTAGTCTAATAGTCTTGCTCACAGTCAATCTTATTTAGTAAATTCCCAAGGATATTATTTTTAACAAAAATCATTTCAAAATAAATTCAGGTGCACAAATAAGAGTGTTTATCCTTTATTTTTGCTAGATATGTATGTTCACATCTATTAGATTAAATTTGTAAATAATTGTAGAAAATTATTGGAATATTTTAGAATATTTCAAAATTAAGTTACAAAATTAGAAGTCTCACATTGCTAATTGAGTAATATTAAATATTTTTCATACCTATGTAAACCTCCACGCACTTATTGAAACAAGTTTGTCATTTCTCTTTTCTTTCCATAGGTTAATAAAAATAAACTATTTCTTGTAGTTTTGTTAAATGGAAAAATCCTTAAGGACGTGACTTCTTCACACCTCAAGTTTGCATAACAATTTATTATTTTGTAGGTTTAATTGGTGTTGTTGTCAAAAAGGTCGATCGGGTTGCGTTGGAGGCCCAATTTTACAACAAAACTATGTTAGAAATTTGTGCTCATTTATTTTGTAAGTTAATTAATTTATTTAGGCTAAATAGCACTCGAGGTCCCTTAACTTAATTTCAGTTAACATTTTAGTCATTTATCTTTTCTTTTTTCAATACGGTCATTTATTTTAATTTTAAGTGACAATTTGATCTTTTATGTTTTAACATGTTAACAATGTTATCATTTTTTTTACAAAAATTCAAAAAAGTCATCAAAATTTTCAAACAAAACCCATAAAATTAATTATCATCTTCAATATAATGCAAATTTCATCAAATTCATAACTTAAATCTTTAAATAAACTTATATTTTTATTCTTTATTTGATGTTGTTGGAGATGAAAATATGAGTTTATTAGAATATTTGAGTTATGCATTTGATGAAATTTGCATTATATTGAAGAGGATTATTAAATTTATGGGGTTTATTTGAAAATTTTGATAAAATTTTAAATTTTTATATAAAAAAAAAGGATAACATTGTTGACATTTTAAAACATAAAAGATCAAATTGTCACTTAAAATAAAATTAAAGGACCGAATCAAAAAAAAAAAGATAAATGACTAAAACGTTAACTGAAATTAAGTTAAGGGACCATGAATGTTCTTTAGCCATTTATTTACTAAGGTTTTGCATATAAAATTTGGTTCCTCTAATGTGAGAAGTTGATAAAGTGTGTCAATTATGAATACATATAATTGGTCATGTATATGTAAATAATATCAATTCTTCATTTGATCACCAACGATTGATATTACTCACTTTATAGGAGTCTAATATTTCCGTTTGATATTTTAATGAGTAATTTATTTTTGTTAAGATAATTAATGACTAATTGTGCAACAACCCACTTAATTAAAGTCTATTAGAATAAATATTTTAAAAAATATTAACATATTAATTTGAAATAACGCATCCTCTAACTTTGATCATGTTGTCTCTGACCCTAGCTCCTTTGGACAAGAGTTCTACCTCTGGTTCCAGCTTTTGCTCAGGGACTTAGGATTTAATTTCCACTTGATTTTCAATATATTTTTAAGTTATTTATAAGTGTTATGGATGAATGATACATTGCATTCATGACATTAAAAAGGCATTACATACATAAAATCTCAAGTGAATTGCATTCTTTTTAATTAGGTCATGCATGACCTTATTCACAATGGAACATTCAGGTTGTTCTAGGCATAGAATAACAGGTAAATGAGAACAATCAGAATATTGGTTGAGATTTGACTAGACCACCTTTATCAATAAGGTCTCAATTATCTTGGGGACCCATATTAAGATAATTAGACAAATTTTCCATATTCTGAGGAAAAGATTTGAGGTCATGCATATAATTTTTAGAATTATTAAGAAACACTACGCCAAAAATGACATTTAACAGCGCCCATTTTACAGCGCTTGCTAAACACAAGCGCTATTGTAATTATATTTTAAAAATAACATAACCTTTTACAGCGTTTTTGATGACAAGCGCTGTAGTAGGTCATATAACGTTTGCGGATAACGTTATAAGGCTTTTACAGCGCTTGTCAAAAAAGCGCTGTAAAAGGAAGCGCTTTCGCGTATCAGTTACAGCGCTTTTTTCACAAGCTGCTGTAAAATACATGCGCTTTCATTGAATTTAACTACCTATTACAACGCTTTTTTCACAAGCGCTGTAAAATACATGCGCTTTCATTGAATTTAACTACCTATTACAGCGCTTTTTTCACAAGCGCTGTAAACTGCATCTTTCAAATAATTATATACGTTGGAAACCCTCATATCCTCTACATCTTTCAAATAATTATATACGTTGGGAACCCTAATATCCTCTACGTACTGTGCGGCCATCTACGTTGTCTCAGGTATTTTTTACACATGATCTGTTATGTTTTGTTATATATATATGAAATCTACTAAAAATTGTTATATATATATATATATATATATTAAATCTCTTTTACACATGATCTGTTATGTTTTGAAATTGTCAAAAATTATCAAAAACTCATACCACATGATCTGTTCTGTTTTGAAATTGTTAGTTGATATTGGTTTCTTTTTGAAACTTGTTGATATGTTTTGAAAGCTTATTATTTTTGTTACTGCATTTATATAGGTGGTATAATATGGATAGGAAATGGATTTCAGCCAATCGATTGTCAAAAGAGTATGAAATTGGAGTGAAGGAGTTTGTTGAGTTTGCAGTGAAGAATGCAAAAGATCCAAATAGAGTAGTTTGTCCTTGTTTAAAATGTTGTTTTGGAAAACGTGTTAGAGAAGATGAATTAGAAGGACATCTAGTATGTAATGGAATTGATCAAAGCTACACATGTTGGATAAGACATGGTGAGAAAAAAAAAAAGGAAACATTAATTTTGAGAATAGTTCGACATATGCTTCAACTGACTTCGATACAGATACATATGAGCCGGACCGAGTTGATGAGATTGCAAAAGCAGTTGAAGAAGATCTTCGAGATTGTCCTAAAATGTTTGAAAGTTTGTTGAGTGATGCAGAGAAAGAATTATATAATGGTTGTACTAAATTCACAAGACTGTCAGCGATATTAAAGTTGTACAACTTAAAAGCGAGTAATGGATGGTCTGATAAAAGCTTTACAGAATTATTAACACTCATAAAAGATATGTTGCCAGATGATAATGAACTTCCCAGTCGGACCTACGAGGCTAAACGGATTTTGTGTTCTATTGGAATGAGTTACGAAAGGATTCATGCGTGTCCTAACGATTGCATTTTATTTCGAAACGAATATGAACTACTTAAGGCGTGTCCGAAATGCAATGTCTCTCGATATAAGAAGAAAGAATCTACTCCAGCAAAAGTCGTGTGGTATTTTCCTATAATACCAAGATTTAGGCGCATGTATCGCAGTGAAGAAGATTCAAAACACTTGACATGGCATGCAGATGAAAGAATTAGAGATGGAATGTTTCGACACCCTGCAGATTCCCCACAATGGGCAAAAATTGATCACGAGTATCCTGAATTCGGGATAGAGTCAAGAAATCTAAGACTTGCACTTTCTACTGATGGAATGAATCCACATGGTCTTCAAAGCATCTCACATAGCACGTGGCCTGTGATTTTGGTAATATATAACCTACCTCCATGGTTATGTATGAAGCGTAAGTTTATGATGTTGTCTCTGTTAATTTCTGGACCCAAACAACCGGGGAATGATATCGACGTATACTTGACTCCTCTAATCGAAAATTTAAAAAGTATGTGGGAGACAGGTGTGGAAGTTTATGATGGGTATAAGAAAGAATGTTTCAATTTGAGGGCTATGTTGTTCGGCACAATTAATGATTTTCCAGCATATGGTAATTTATCAGGATATAGCATTAAAGGTCAGTGTGCATGTCCTATATGTGAAGAGAGTACAAATTGGATGCGGTTGAAACATTGTAAGAAGAATGTGTTTCTTGGACATCGTAGATTTTTACCTTATAGTCATCAGTATCGTGGGTGGAGAAATGCATTCAATGGAAAATCAGAGGAAGGTAAAGCTCCTTTAGCACCGACTGGATATCAAATACTTGAAAAAGTACAAGGTTTGACCAATAAATTTGGCAAACCTTTTGCGGGAGAGCTGGTGAAAACTGGGTGGAAGAAAAAGTCAATTTTCTTTGAATTGCCATATTGGAAGTCATTGTATGTAAGACATTTCCTCGATGTGATGCATATTGAGAAAAATGTATTTGAAAGTGTTATTGGTACGTTACTCAATGTTCCAGGAAAGTCTAAAGATGGCGTCAATGCAAGATTGGACTTGGTCGATATGGGAATAAGAAATGAACTGGCTCCAGTAAAGAAAGGAAATCGCACATATCTACCTCCAGCCGCTCATACTCTATCTAGAAAGGAAAAAATTGTTTTATGTAAATTTCTACACGAAGTTAAAGTTCCAGAAGGATACTCTTCGAACATTAAAAATTTGGTTTGTATGAAAGACCTCAAGTTAAAAGGTTTGAAGACCCATGATTGTCATATTATAATGGAGCATTTGCTACCAATAGGTATACGTTCCATTTTACCTGAAAAAGTTCGACTAGCCTTAACTAGATTATGTTTCTTCTTCAGGGAAATTTGTAGTAAAGTGATCGACCCTCAGAAATTACCGACATTGCAGAGGGAAATTGTTGTTACTTTGTGTGAGCTTGAAATGTATTTCCCACCATCGTTTTTTGATATAATGGTTCACCTTACTGTTCATCTGGTTAAGGAGACACAACTTTGTGGGCCAGCTTATATGAGATGGATGTATCCGATAGAACGATATATGAAAATATTAAAAGGGTACGTAAAAAGTAGAAGTCGACCAGAAGGTTGTATTGCTGAACGATACATTGTTGAAGAGGCTGCTGAATTTTGTACTGAATATCTGTCCAATGTTGAATCCATAGGGCTTCCCATGTCTCGTCATTCGGGAAGACTATCAGGAGAAGGGATAACTGGAAGGAGACTACTGACTATATCAAGGACAGAATGGGAGCAGGCACAATTGTATGTTCTGCACAATGATGATGAGGTTCAACCGTATGTTACAATACACATTGATCAGTTATCTCGTTTGAACATGAATAGGAATCAAAATTGGATAACTCGAGAGCACAATCGAAGTTTTGTAACATGGTTAAAAAATCACATAATGTCAAAATTTGATATAGACCCCGGATCAATTTCAAATAGATTGAGGTGAAAACACCAGACACAAACCCATTTTTCGCAACATGGCAATGATCCTGAATACCAATTAAGTTTCGATTTAAGAAGGAAAGAGAATGTAAAGAGATAAAAAGGGTGTTGAGGTGGAGATTGAATTGTGAAAGAGTAAGCTTTGATGTTTGTGAAGAAGATGCATAAAAGGAGAAGAGTTTGGTGAAGAGGAAGGGATTTTTGTGGTGACCAGTTACTACTATGTGGGTTTTGCATGCATGTTGAGCTTGTTTAAAAAATAACATAACATAACAAAACACAAAAACAATAAGGCCTTTTAACAGCGCTTATTTGGAAAAAGCGCTGTAAAAGATCATTTTAAAAATAAAATAATGAGTGTGTTATACCTTTTACAGCGCTTTTCACACAAAGCGCTGTAAACGACTCTTTTGAAAGTGAGTAAAAAAGACATTTTACAGCGCTTGTTTGACAAAGCGCTGTAAAAAAGCTTTAAAAATAATATTCATCAGACACCTAATTTCTTCAAACACCTTGTACGCATCATGGGAATCCAAAAAACATCAGACATTAACCCATTTCTTCAAACACCTTGTACGCATCATGGGAATCCAAAAAACATCAGACATTAACCCATTTCTTCAAACACCTTGTACGCATCATGGGAATCCAAAAAACATCAGACATTAACCCATTTCTTCAAACACCTTGTACGCATCATGGGAATCCAAAAAACATCAGACATTAACCCATTTCTTCAAACACCTTGTACGCATCATGGGAATCCAAAAAACATCAGACATTAACCCATTTCTTCAAACACCTTGTACGCATCATGGGAATCCAAAAAACATCAGACATTAACCCATTTCTTCAAACACCTTGTACGCATCATGGGAATCCAAAAAACATCAGACATTAACCCATTTCTTCAAACACCTTGTACGCATCATGGGAATCCCCAAAAACACATTGTTAACAAAAACATCAGACACAAACCCATTTTTCGCAACATGGCAATGATCCTGAATACCAAGTTTCGATTTAAGAAGGAAAGAGAATGCAAAGAGATAAAAAGGGTGTTGAGGTGGAGATTGAATTGTGAAAGAGTAAGCTTTGATGTTTGTGAAGGAGATGCATAAAAGGAGAAGAGATTTTGGTGGTGACCAGCTATGTGGGTTTTGCATGCATGTTGAGCTTGTTTAAAAAATAACATAACATAACATAACAAAACACAAAAACAATAAGGCCTTTTACAACGCTCATGTGTAAAAGCGCTGTAAAAGAGCCTTTTAAAATTAACATAAAGAGACATTTTAGAGCGCTTATGTGTAAAAGCGTTGTAAAAGGCATTCATATAACATAATAACACACGGAGGTCTTTTACAGCGCTTATTGGGAAAAGCGCTGTAAAAGAGCCTTTTAAAATTAACATAAAGAAACATTTTAGAGCGCTTATGTGTAAAAGCGTTGTAAAAGGCATTCATATAACATAATAACACACGGAGGTCGTTTACAGCGCTTTTTGGGAAAATCGCTGTAAAAGAGCCTTTTAAAAATTTAACTAAAGAAGCCTTTTAGAGCGCTTTGCAAAAGAAGCGCTGTGGCTTATAAAAAGCGCTGTAAAAGTGTTACGTATATATAACAGTTACCTCTTCAGTTTCCTCTTCATTACGTAAACTTCACTATCATCTCAACCTTCATCGTTCTTCTCTTCTTTTGCAAACCCTATCATCCCGTCCTTTACGAACCTTATTTCCACGATCATCTCCTTCATTTCGAACCTTATTTCCATCCAAGATCATCTCTCCCATTTCACACAATATATTTTCATTGAAATACGTAACCCTCATTACGTATTTCTTCAAACCGTATTTCTGTGAACCATATTTCTGTGAACTTTCTGCAAACCCTCTTTTCTTTGCATTTCGTCTTTCTTCGAACCATCATTATTCAGGTATTGATGTTATTAAATTTTTGTAATCATTAGAATGCATGTTGAGCTTTTTTAAGATATACTGATACATGTTGAGTTTGTTTATAATAATGCATGATCCATGTTGAGCTTGTTGATGTTATACTAAAGTGCATGTTGAACTTGTTGTAGTTAAATGGATACAAACAAAGATTTAGAAGTTCAAAATGAAGAAGTTGGCGCCTCCAAGACTTATGAAAAAGAAGTCAAACGTGGTGCAACTATAATGCAAAAGGTGATTAAAGCAAGGAGTAGTGGGATTAAATTTGAGGTATACTATACTTTGTTTGCTGTGTGATTTTTATCTTTTTTTAGGGTTTAGGGCATGTACTTACTATATGAGTTTATTAGGTTGGCTGGAACGAGAGTGGTCAGCCAGTTGACCCCAACAGCTCCATGTTTGTAAGCTACATTGGGGCTGTTGTTCGTCAAAATGTCCCAATAACAATAGACAACTGGAGAGATAAGGCGTTGAAGGATGCCAAAGATATCATCTGGAATGACATTCAAGTAAATATTTTGATCTACTCTTTTGTCATTTATAATGTTTTTTCTGTAAAATACATTACTTATGATTGTTTTCATTGCAGACCACTTTTGTTCTTGATGAGGAACGAAAGTCATATGTTTTGAGAGTTGCTGGGAAAATCCATCGTGGATTTAGATCCCATCTCTCAAATTTCTATCTAAAAGATAGAGAAGGAAACACAAATGCTGAACCTCCAAAGATATATCAACATTATATATCAAAGGATGAATGGAGTGCATTTGTTTCCAAACGTTCTGACCCGGCGTTTGTCGTAAGTGATTAATTTATTAGCATTTGTGTTTTATTATTCATATTCGTAGCGTATTTTAAATTTTTACACAATTGCTATTTTTTTTTATATAGAATATTAGTAAGGCAAATCGCGAACGGGCAAGCAACCCAAAACACCCATACAAGAAATCACGTATGGGATATGCACGCCTTGAACAACAAATTGTAAGTAATTAAACATCACTTTTATATAATGAAGTAATTTGTATTATAAACTATAGTGTGTAACTAATTTGTATTATTTTGTTTATGATTTTAACGAATAGAGAAAAGACACCCAAGCCGATCAACCCTTGGGTCGTCATATATTGTGGAAGGAAGCGCGTGTTAATAAAGAAGGAGTGGTTGATAATGAAAATGTCAAGAAAGTTGTAGAACTTTGTGTAAGTATATTATCACTTTAATATTTTTTAATATTGTATTTTAAAAATGCTATTGAACTTATCTTTTTAATGTTACATGTATTTTAGGAAACTATTGAACAAAGTTCTGAAACTCAAGAGGGCAACAAGGATACGTGCAGGGACATTCTTGGGAAAGTGTTTAATGTCCCTGAGTATTCCGGTCGAGTGAGGGGGAAAGGATTTGGCGTAACTCCCAAAAGCTTTTTTCCTCAAGAGAAGCGCCAAAAACCTTCCAACGAGGAAGTATTAGAGAAGCTCAGAATCCTATCGGAGCAAGTGGCACTCTTGGTGAATACGAATAAAGACAAGCAACTTCCGGTTCAGCTCCAACCTGAAATACAAATGGAGAGTGAAACCGGGAGTTGCAACGTCGGTTTGAAGAGTATTCCCGAGGTAATTAATTACTTACTACTTACTTGCTTATGTAATTACTTATGTATTAAACAAACTTATATATTAACTGTACTTATGTTTTAACTATTGATGTAGGGTGTCACTACATGTGTCCTATACTTGTCCTCGCCGACTCAACGGAAGGTGGGAAAAGGAATATTGCACAATACTTCGGGAGAAGTATTGCACAATATTCCGATCCCCGCGGGCCATGTCAAAGTATCGCCTACGGTTGCTTTCGAACCAACTGCACCGTTGCCCATACCGGACAACGATGGAGATATGAAGTTCTTAAGCGACGCTATTGGCAGTTACGTGGCATGGCCCACACACCTTGTTGCCCTCGAAAAAAAGATTCCCAAGGACAAATCAGTTACATCTCCCGAAAAGGTTTGTCACATTTATTGCCTAAGGTTTTTTATTTTTTCAGATTCAATAAACTAACATTTTACCTCATTTTTGTAGGTCCAAATAAATAAACCACCCCTACAGCCAAAAAAAGGCAGCAAACCTCAAAAATTGGAGGTTAATAGGGCTGCCAAACTACAAAGGCTGGAGGGTAATAAAGCTGCAAAACTTGCAGCAACAAAAAATCTAGATCGGGGAAAATCGGTCGCTGCTGCTGCTGCTCCTAATAAAAGTCAGCCACGCCTTGGTAAATACGGGGCGTGTCTTGACATCCAAATAAAAAGGAACATGGGCAGCAGCAACGATTCGCCCATCGTACAAATGAATAAAGACATCTTTGGAGATGAGTATATTGAATACCTCGAAAAGGAGCAAATGTACGATCTTCTCGAACATAAGGAGCTGAGTGTTACTGTAATCAGCTTGTACATAAGGTAAAAAATACTTTTAATTGCATTTATTTGTAATTAATTAAATGTATTGGTAATTAATCTAGTTTAAAATTTTCATTGAAGGTTTTTGTACGAGAAGGTCGTGTGCACGAGGAAACTGTCAAATAAATACTCATTCTTGTCTCCGCATAAGATGTCGATGTTCAAACTCGATCCAGACAATGTAAAACACTACATTGTAGATATGTTTTTAAGAAATAAAGAAAGTGATAAATTGTTCTTGGCACCATATAATTCAGGGTACGTAATTTTATCTTTTTTAATTGATGAGAATTTAATTTATTAGTTGTCTATAAACAAAATTGCTTAACCAATTTTTTGTTGTTGTAGGGCACATTGGGTGCTATTTGCAATCAATGCGGTCTCTGAAGTGATATACTATTTGGATCCCGTGCACGGCGATTACACCAATCACCCCGGAATAAAGAATATGCTCGACACGTAAGTAATATTCATTTATTTCTTACATATATATATTTATATATATATATAAATATTCATGCTCTAATAATCACATTTATTCATTCGATAGTGCCTTAAAAGTTTATCGAGCTCAAAGAGGTGCTAAAGTGTCGAAGCAGAAGTCTAATAACATTACATGGATCTCAATAAAGTGCCCTCGTCAAACAAATAACATCGACTGTGGGTACTACATATTGAGATTCATGAAGGAGATTGTTGAGAAGAATAAAACTATTATCCCAGAAACGGTACGGTATTTGCATTATATGATTTTCATATATAAATTATCTATATATTTGATACTAACTTAATATAATATGTTCAATTTTTATATTGCAGTACTTTGCCAATTCCAGTCCATCATATTCTGAGGAAGATCTGATGGAATTAAAGGAAGAATGGTGTCAGTACGTGCTTGACATGAAAATTATTTGATTTTCTGGGAAATAGCTTGCTGCTGGGCAAGGGATCTGAATATTATATGGTAGCTAGTGCATATAATGTATATTCTGTTAGTTATTATATGTAAATGATCATAGGACACAATATATGAACATGCATATGGATCTGAATGTAGTTTAGGTTGTAAATTAGGTTATATATATATACGTATCTGAATGTAGGTAATTAGGTTGTAAATTAGGTTGTATATATGTATCTGAATGTAGTTACTTAGGTTGTAAATTACAGAGTTACATATATGTTAATAAAGTTACAGAGTTCTGATTTCTGTTCTACTGATTGTGTGAACTGATTGTCTATAATATGTTCTGTTCTACTGATTGTGAAGTGATTTTGGATCAAAAATAATTTTGGGTACAAAGATAAAAGACAGCGCTTTTTAAAAAAAGTGCCATAAAAAGCTAAAAAGCACCTTTCATTTCAAATAATTAATTTGCGTTTGTCGTAAGTGATTAATTTATTAGCATTTGTGTTTTATTATTCATATTCGTAGCGTATTTTAACTTTTTACACAATTGCTATTTTTTTTATATAGAATATTAGTAAGGCAAATCGCGAACGGGCAAGCAACCCAAAACACCCATACAAGAAATCACGTATGGGATATGCACGCCTTGAACAACAACTTGTAAGTAATTAAACATCACTTTTATATAATGAAGTAATTTGTATTATAAACTATAGTGTGTAACTAATTTGTATTATTTTGTTTATGATTTTAACGAATAGAGAAAAGACACCCAAGCCGATCAACCCTTGGGTCGTCATATATTGTGGAAGGAAGCGCGTGTTAATAAAGAAGGAGTGATTGATAATGAAAATGTCAAAAAAGTGGTAGAACTTTGTGTAAGTATATTATCACTTTAATATTTTTTAATATTGTATTTTAAAAATGCTATTGAACTTATCTTTTTAATGTTACATGTATTTTAGGAAATTATTGAACAAAGTTCTGAAACTCAAGAGGGCAACAAGGATACTTGCAGGGACATTCTTGGGAAAGTGTTTAATGTCCCTGAGTATTCCGATCGAGTTAGGGGGAAAGGATTTGGCATAACTCCCAAAAGCTTTTTTCCTCAAGAGAAGCGCCAAAAACCTTCCAATGAGGAAGTATTAGAGAAGCTCAGAATCCTATCAGAGCAAGTGGCACTCTTGGTGAATACGAATAAAGACAAGCAACTTTCGGTTCAGCTCCAACCTGAAATACAAATGGAGAGTGAAACCGGGAGTTGCAACGTCGGTTTGAAGAGTATTCCCGAGGTAATTAATTACTTACTACTTACTTGCTTATGTAATTACTTATGTATTAAACAAACTTATATATTAACTGTACTTATGTTTTAACTATTGATGTAGGGTGTCACTACATGTGTCCTATACTTGTCCTCGCCTACTCAACGGAAGGTGGGAAAAGGGATATTGTACAATACTTCGGGAGAAGTATTGCACAATATTCTGATCCCTGCGGGCTATGTCAAAGTATCGCCTACTGTTGCTTTCGAATCAACTGCACCGTTGCCCATACCGGACAACGATAGAGATATGAAGTTCTTAAGCGACGCTATTGGTAGTTACGTGGCATGCCCCACAAACCTTGTTGCCCTCCAAAATAAGATTCCCAAAGACAAATCAGTTACATCTCCCGAAAAGGTTTGTCACATTTATTGCCTAAGATTTGTCATTTTTTCAGATTCAATAAACTAACATTTTACCTCATTTTTGTAGGTCCAAATAAATAAACCACCCCTACAGCCAAAAAAAGGCAGCAAACCTCAAAAATTGGAGGTTAATAGGGCTGCCAAACTACAAAGGCTGGAGGGTAATAAAGCTGCCAAACTTGCAGCAACAAAAAATCTGGATCGGGGAAAATCGGTCGCTGCTGCTGCTGCTCCTAATAAAAGTCAGCCACGCCTTGGTAAATACGGGGCGTGTCTTGACATCCAAATAAAAAGGAACATGGGCAGCAGCAACGATTCGCCCATCGTACAAATGAATAAAGACATCTTTGGAGATGAGTATATTGAATACCTCGAAAAGGAGCACATGTACGAACTTCTCGAACATAAGGAGCTGAGTGCTACTGTAATCAGCTTGTACATAAGGTAAAAAATACTTTTAATTGCATTTATTTGTAATTAATTAAATGTATTGGTAATTAATCTAGTTTAAAATTTTCATTGAAGGTTTTTGTACGAGAAGGTCGTGTGCACGAGGAAATTGTCAAATAAATACTCATTCTTGTCTCTGCATAAAATGTCGATGTGGAAACTCGATCCAGACAATGTAAAAAAATACATTGTAGATATGTTTTTAGGAAATATAGAAAGTGATAAATTGTTCTTGGCACCATATAATTCAGGGTACGTAATTTTATCTTTTTTAATTGATGAGAATTTAATTTATTAGTTGTGTATAAACAAAATTGCTTAACCAATTTTTTGTTGTTGTAGGGCACATTGGGTGCTATTTGCAATCAATGCGGTCTCTGAAGTGATATACTATTTGGATCCCGTGCACGGCGATTACACCAATCACCCCAGAATAAAGAATATGCTCGACACGTAAGTAATATTCATTTATTTCTTACACACACACACACACACACACACATATATATATATATATATATATAAATATATATATGTAAGAAATAAATGAATATTACTTACGTGTCGAGCATAGTCTTTATTTCGGGGTGATTGCTGTAATTGCCGTGCACGGGATCCAAATAGTATATCACTTCAGAGACCGCATTGATTGCAAATAGCACCCAATGTGCCCTACAACAACAAAAAATTGGTTAAGCAATTTTGTTTATACACAACTAATAAATTAAATTCTCATCAATTAAAAAAGATAAAATTACGTACCCTGAATTATATGGTGCCAAGAACAATTTATCACTTTCTTTATTTCTTAAAAACATATCTACAATGTAGTGTTTTACATTGTCTGGATCGAGTTTGAACATCGACATCTTATGCGGAGACAAGAATGAGTATTTATTTGACAGTTTCCTCGTGCACACGACCTTCTCGTACAAAAACCTTCAATGAAAATTTTAAACTAGATTAATTACCAATACATTTAATTAATTACAAATAAATGCAATTAAAAGTATTTTTTACCTTATGTACAAGCTGATTACAGTAACACTCAGCTCCTTATGTTCGAGAAGATCGTACATTTGCTCCTTTTCGAGGTATTCAATATACTCATCTCCAAAGATGTCTTGATTCATTTGTACAATGGGCGAATCGTTGCTGCTGCCCATGTTCCTTTTTATTTGGATGTCAAGACACGCCCCGTATTTACCAAGGCGTGGCTGACTTTTATTAGGAGCAGCAGCAGCAGCGACCGATTTTCCCCGATCCAGATTTTTTGTTGCTGCAAGTTTGGCAGCTTTATTACCCTCCAGCCTTTGTAGTTTGGCAGCCCTATTAACGGTGCACATTTTACAGCGCTTTCGTGAGAAAGCGCTGAAAAATGTACAACAAAAGCGCTGTAAAATGCAGACCCATAATATGAAAATTATGGGTGTGCATTTTACAGCGCTTTCTTGAGAAAACGCTGTAAAATGCAGACCCATAATATGAAAATTATGGGTGTGCATTTTACAGCGCTTGTGTTAAAAAGCGCTCTAAAAGCAGACCCATAACTCATATAATGGGGTGCATATGACAGCGCTTTTTTGAAGAAGCGCTGTAAAATGTGCATAACAAGCGCGCGTTATATTTACATGTTTTATAGCGCTTTTCTAAAAGCGCTATTGTATCATTTACAGCGCTCGATTCCACAGCGCTTATTTTTTTGAAAAAGCGCTGTAAATGGCTTAAAAAAAGCGCTGTAAAATGCGTTTTTTCGCGTAGTGAAAGAAAGAATGTTTTGAGTTAAGCTTTTGTGAAAATCGAAGTTGAGAGCTTTAGCATGAGATGCAAAGTGTTTTCATGTTTTGTGCATATTTAGGAAAGAAATATTTTAAAACTACCTCTCCTTTTATTTTCAGAATTCACGTAATTTTATCCCACCCCTTTTATTTTTTTTATATACATTAGCTGCTAAATGTGATTGATGTTTAGTCCCAATACCAGAGGATGATTTGCATGCCCTATTTTAGACTTAGTGTTTTATTTTTATTTCATGTAACCTGATGTATTAGAGAATAGTTCATTAAATTGAGTTGTAAACTATGTTGTTTAAATGTAGTTATAACTTACTTTAATGATATTTATTATTGATCTGTAATACTTGTTTCTGTTTTATTGAAGTGTATGTATTCAATTGCCAAATTCTAGATAATTAGTAATGAGTCTTACAAATTTAATCATGAAATATGTATTAATTAAGGAGTGACTCCGTCGTATACTTTTCATTAAAATTAACAAGCATTTATTAGTTGTTGTTTCATAAAAAAAACAACTATTTCCCTCAAACTTTATTTTCTTTTTTTTTTAAACAAATTATTCAAACTTCTTTTTATCTTATACGGTTTGGAGTTTTTTATGTCATTTTCATTCTGTCGTAAATTTTTTAAACCTTTGTCTTTGAATTGATAAATTATAAAAAATCAAAAATCATAAATGGTGCAGCGGAAAGCGTGGTGGGCCTATATACCCACAAGTTCTTGTAGTAAGTTCGTTGAACTATTAGATTGTTTTCAATTAAGTGCTTCCATTAAAAGAAAATTGGTCAATATATTTTTAATATTAAATTTTTTTTATAGCAAATACTTATTAACGTGAATACAAGAGATACTCAAAACTCATTACATAATATCATCTTTTAACCACTTTTGCATAAAAGCAATTGGATTATTCCACCAATTAAAATAATTTAAATTTTTGTTTTTCCCCGCCCTATAAATAAACCATGACTAAGATAAATGGATTACTTAGTCAACCACCTCTGAAATACTTTCCACTTTGCCATTAAAGATAACATCATTGCATTCCAACCACACACTAACGTTAGCCAAATCAAATGTGAAACTTTCATTCCATTGCAAACTGAATTGAACACAAACAAATTTTCGATCCCTTCCCCTCCCAATCTAGCTGCGTTCCAATTCATCCAACTAAAAATCTGTTTTCAAATCTCTTTTGTTTTTGGACAATTGACGAATAAGTGTTTTACTGTCTTAATGTCCGTAAAACAGAAAACACAACTTTGTTGATGAACATCATTCAACGTCCCCCTTCTAATTTGTTCTACTATTGATGGAATTTTATCTTGAAGCAATATCCACCTAAAAACGCACACTTTCGACGGCGTTGAAGTCAACCATAAGCGTTTAAAAACAATAATTAAATTGTTGTTGCCAACCCTTTTCAATCTGTAACTGTCTAGCAACTCATAACAACTTTTTATTGTTGCTTGAAGCATTGTATTTGTTAAGTGTTAAAAGTTGTTAAAATTCGTTGCAACTCATTTTTCTACAAACAAACTTGTTGAAGCAGTGTGCACATAATTGTTGCGGCTTAAGCTTCTTCTTCAGACAGCGGGCGCATCTAGTTCAAGTGGAATTCCCAACAATTGTCCTTTCAAATACCTGTTGATGTAACTCTCGAATCCTTATTAGTCGCGATATTAAACAACAACATAAAATTATTGCATAGTTGTTGCTCTCCCACCCATACATCTTTTCAAAACTTTATATTCTCCCCATTGTCAAGCTTTCTTTTTGTAACAGACCATTTTTTTTTTAAACAATAAATAAAAAAAAATTAGAAATTAAGAAAGGAAATACTTTTGGATAAATATTTAAGTTGTAACACAACGACAAAAGTCAACAACATTTACAAGCAGCGGAAATAGTTTGAAATAAAAATCCAAAGTATTTAAAACAGCAAAATGCACCGGGGCTATGAGACCTATCAGACATAGTTCATACTCCTGGGGTATTCTTGGCAGACACATGTACAATAGCACTGCCCAAGAATCTTAACTTTCCCACATCGCATCAAAAAGTGCTACATGGACCCATCAAAATAAAAGTCTAGCTGACAATATTGGTATACGTACAGTCTTCCAACATACAGTAAATACATCCACAAAAGAAAGACCTCTAGTCCCTATACAACCGTCTAATTTGATCATGACTCAAAAAACTTTACAACCCGGGTGATCTCCATGCACCCCGCAAGATCCTCCTAACACAGCTCCAGCCAGGTGTGTCCAACCTACCTTCCCATCTACAGGGTACTAACCAGTGGGAAGATCTTGGTTCTCATCTGAGGGCAAAGCCCAGATTTCCACAATAGTTGTAAAGGTCACCAACCGAAATTGACAATTAACACATATCATTAAGTTTTAAATGCACAAAATAACCTTTCAACTTAGCATGCACCTTAAAAGGGTTTCCATATGCCAAACATGTATAAACGAAGTTGAAAAATGAAGTTTTAAACAAAATTGCACTGTTGTATTCGAATGCAACATCTCTGTATTCGAATACAAGGTTGTTTCATAAGTCAGCAGCAAAAACAGCATGTCTGTATTCAAATACAACCTTATGTATTCAACTATACATAAGTCAGTAGCTAAAACAGGATGCCTGTATTCGAATACAACCTTTTGTATTCGACTACACATAAGTCAGTAGCTAAAACAGGATCTCTGTATTCGAATACAGAACGAATACACATCAGAAAACAACAAAAAAAACAGCAAAATTCAGCTTTTAAAAGGGTTTCGAAATCAATCAACACTTACACACAAATCCAAACAATCACACTTAGCAATTATAGCACAATCACCATGACAACTTGAGTTTCAAAAAGGTTTTACAATCAATCACACTTACACACAAATCCAAAACATTCACACTTAGCAATTATAGCACAATCACCATGACAACTTGAGTTTCGAAAAGGTTTTGCCATCAATCACACTTACACACAAATCCAAAACATTCACACTTAGCAATTATAGCACAATCACCATGACAACTTGAGTTCAAACACTCAATCATAATCTTGAATCAAACATGACTCGTGTGCTAAGTACCCTAATGCAATGCGTATATGTCAAAATGCATGAATTCCGGAATTCCAAACCAAAACCCTTCTCGAAGGGGCGTAAATCATAATTGTACCGCCTATCACATGCCTTGTACTAATTACCAATGTGCCACCCATCACAGGCCCACACGATTTACTAAAGTTCGCCTATCACAGGCCTTACACTGTTTTCTAGAGTGCAATCGCTAACAGATCAACACAACTAGAGTGCAATCTCTCACAGATCAGCACGACGTGATAATCTCCGCAAGGATAAGATGAACCAACTAATCACATGGCATCATCTCGTGGCCCATCACGGTCACCACTATCACCATGACCCCATCGCGGTCACCATGTATTATGAAATGCATGAGCATACTCTGAATCTATCAACGACAATCATTAAGTAAATGCAGATATTAAAAGATTCCTCACTTTTAATACTCATTTAACTATAACGATTTTCACGACAATCATTAAGTAAATGCAGATATTAAAAGATTCCTCATTTTTAATACTCATTTAACTCTAACGATTTTCAAATTCCACACAGAGCATACTCAAACATTTACTTTCCACCACACACATCAAATTTAATCCACAATTTACATTAAATTCGATCAATTCAAAAACCACAAAATCCACACCAAGTTCAATCATCAATCACCATAAATTTCTACAAAACTCAAACATAACACATGCCAAACTAATTTTCACAAGCCACAACTCAAACACATCAAATTACTTTTCCTCAACAACACACATAGATGAATCAAATTCCTTTTACACGAAAACACTCATCAATTTCACCAAAAACCCAACTCCAAACTTTCACCCATAAAAGCATTAAATTCATTTTCCCCAAATCTACACTTCAAACCCAACAAATTTATTTTCCACACAACCACAAATAAGTCCCTAAATGCAAACTAAAGATTTGAAAGGAGCCCTTACCTCAACGATAGCTCTAACACACGACTACGGCACCATAATTAATTCCGGTCAAATCTTTGTTCAAATCATCGCTTCCAAGATGGTTCACTAGCACTGCAACGTGGAGATGAGTAACTTTCTCTTCTATCTCTTCGCAAAACGAAGCTTGGATCTAGAAGAAAATGGAGGTTTTGAGTTATGGCGGTTTTGGTTTCGTGAAACAGAGAGAGAAGAAGAAGAAGGGTTTTCGCGAAGGCTGGGAGAAATTGATTTTTTTTTCTGTTTTCCTTTCTTCATTTTTCCTTCCTTTCTATTTTCTTCCTTTTTATTTCCTTTTCTTTCTTTATATATATATATATATATATATATATATATATATATATATATATATAACAAATATCTAAAAATATCTAGATATTTATCAAAATTACCATTTCACCCATAACTTCTCAAACCATTTACTAAAAATATCTACTCTCGTCGCAACTCAATTGACAGATACAATTTTCAGCAACCCAAAATATTTTTAACAAAACTGCCCGGTATTAAATTCTTTGTAACATAAATAAATTATTCTTCGACAAAAGATTCACCGTACTTAATCTAATTTATTTATCGACAAATAATTTTAATCGGGGCATCAAAAGATATTTTTGGCCGTTAAACTCACAAAATATCAATAATTTGGCTAAAAAGCCTTAGAGTTCAATACCAAAATACATAAATTAGAATTTAAAACTATGGGTCTTACACTTTTAATTATTGATGAGCTCCAATTTGTTTCTTCCACGAAAATCTTTTTGATCAAACACAAAACTCTCCACGATAAAGTATTGTTTATACTGCTTGATAAACCTTCCAAGCACAACAACTTTTCCTCAATCCTTCAATATCAAAATTTAATTAAACAAAACCAAATCATCGTCGAATCTGTTAAATCTCTCCACAACCATTTACATAATATAATTTTTTTAAATAATGTAAGTTCTTTACTCCAATATCTCCCTCTACTTTCGGGACACAACACCTGTCCCAACTTACTTTGGTAATTTTCCTTCATTCCAACCCACCAACCCACAATATCGAATTCATTAAGCTCTTTGACTTCTCCCTCTATGTCTAAATCTATCCACCCAAACACT
Source organism: Cicer arietinum (assembly GCF_000331145.2). Lineage (NCBI taxonomy): Eukaryota > Viridiplantae > Streptophyta > Magnoliopsida > Fabales > Fabaceae > Cicer > Cicer arietinum. The sequence continues at coordinate 46,799,930 of NC_021164.2, forward strand.
TCTCTATTCCAACATCTCAGTTTCTCTTTCAAAAGTTTCAATGGATTAATATTTTAGGATATTTTGGTCTTTAATTGGTTTATTCTAATCCATTTTTGTTCTTAGGCAATGTAATTCGTCCAATAATTTCACAACTTTCATTGAATTAAGATTTTTGGCTCTTTTGGTCTTTACTACGTTTATTCTAGTCTATTTTGGTGCTTAGTCAATCTAGTTTTTCTAATAAGTGCATTAGTTTCAATAGATTAAGAATTCAGGTCATTTTGGTCTTTAATAAGTTTATTCTAATCCATTTTGGTTTTTATGCAATATAATAGTTGCACAAGTTTTAATGAATTAAGATTTTAAGTTACTTTGGTTTTTACAACGTTCATTCTAGTATGTTTTGGTTGTTAGTCATTAATTCGCGTAATTTATACATTAGTTTCAATGTATTAAGATATTTTTGACAGTTTAATCTTTATTAGGTTTATTCTATTCTATTTTAATTCTTAGTTATTATAATTCATCAATTAGTGCACTATTTTCAAGGAATTAAAATTTTAAAATATTTTATATATTCTAATCCATTTTGACTTAAGAAAAATCGATTGCTAAAACTTATTTCATTTATTTAAAGAGAGTACAACTAAAAGTGTCGTGAATTTGTCAATTTGCAAGCTCAATTGAGATGAGTGACATGCAACCCACAAAGTTTATTTGCAAGAAGCAAACGTTTTTACTAATTTGAAGGAAAAAGTTGAACAGACGTTGGATATGCTTCAATTCCAGTCTTTATTATACATGAAAACGAAACTAGTCGGAGACGTTTAGAAAGGTTACAACAAAAAGCACCAGTGATCTAGTGGTAGAGTATTCGGCGATAACTTCATATATGCGGGGATAGCTCAGTTGGGAGAGCGTCAGACTGAAGATCTGAAGGTCGCGTGTTCGATCCACGCTCACCGCATTTCAAATTTTGCTTTTTACTCTCTCATTCAATCTTTCCCAGGTATACAATTTCTCCATTCTTCGCTTATATAGTTAATTATTCAATTAAATTCGTCAAAATCTTCCTTTGATATTTAATTACTTCTACTTCATAAGCATACAAGTTGTTGAATTGAATTTGGTCATTTTTCTTTTCTTCTTTAAAACATATTGCACCTTTTCTGTTTTATTTCCGCTACTTGCATTTCAGATGTATTTTCTTTGGTGTTTATATAATAATAATTGAATATAGTCAAAGTGTCGGTGCCGTGTCGGTTACCGGAACACGCATTCGGTCAGAGGTGTAGGTGTTGTAGAGTTGATAGGACTTTGTTATGGAATTAGGTATAGCTTCAAGTTTTTGTTTAACTGAGTATTTCTATGTTTAACTGACTTATCACATCCTGATCCAGTGGTAGGAAGTAAGGCTGTTATGACTAAATGCAATGATAAAGGAAGCTTATAGTTATAGAAGCTTGAAGTGTCTTCTACTTTATTGTTTGTGTTATTATGTGAAAAGATTTATGATGTTTGATATGATTTATGAAACTGAGAGATAGGAAAGGGAGAAATTCTACTATAAAGAAGAATGCTGGGTCATATGTTGGGCACTAGAGTTCTTTGATTTCACTATAGAGGGCTAAATATGTAGGGTGCATCAACTAAATTGTACATAGAAATAAATATGTTTTAGTCTCCACGAAATTGGGGTCTTTTATTTGTCTGAAGTAAAAACAAAAACAGCCTCAAATTTGCAGGGAACTAAACATGTTTAACACTAGTAACTATGAAGAGGAAAGAAATGGAGAAGATTTTAACTCATGTTTGGTTCTTGACTGAGTCTCATTATTCATCAGATGTACCTGTCAAAGCCAAATGGGACCTCACCTTCAGTATGAACTCAAATCTGATATTGTTTCCAGTGGCATGTTTGGCCTTGTTACAGGCGAAGATGATTTATTTGCTAATACCATCCTCTTACGCCTTGCTGATGGCTTTAGGAGAGGCAACACGGATATCAGGCTTTCTTTTGTCAGAGTTTTCTTGATCGACCGAAAGCACCACGATAACAGGAAGCACAAGCAGTGTAAATGGTTGTTGTCAATGGCCAGAGTAGCTAATCACTTGGAGTTGTTGAAGCGGGTGAAACCTTTTTCAACGGTGGATATTCAGAATCCAAAGCTAGCTCTGGTTCTGCTTGGTTGTTGGGCTGATTTTTCCAATGCCAATGCTCAGATATGATACTTAATACTTTCCAGCCTTGTTTCTCCTCATGATTGTGAGGTAAGATTAGTACTGACTTGTGATCGAAGGTGTGTCAGCTGTTTAACACCGACACATGTCATTACATTCAATTAATTCAATTTTTCAAATTATTATTGGTGTCGATGTGTCAGTGTCGTGCCTCGTGTTCGTGTATTTGTCAGTATTATGAGTTTGTACATATCATTATGGCTGGATGCATTTATGCTTTGACATATAAGGTTGTTGGCCAGTTTTTATGCATATAAGGTTGTTGTTGGCCAGTTTTTATGCTTTGACATATGCATTTTCTATTTGTAGTTTAAACCCTTTATGGTTTGATGCAGATAGGTCTAGAGCTGATATCAAATTCTTCTAATGAAGATTTTATTTCAAAACTGGCATCTTCCTCTACACTTTTTACCCCCACTCATGTAAGTGCTTTTTATTCTATTTTATTATTATACTATGGTTTAGGCTTCTTATTTGGATAGGCATAATGAAATGCTTCTTTTTCAACCCTTACACTTCTAAAAAGTTACACATTTGCTCGAAAATATAAAAGGGTTAAGGATCTACCAAATACTTTATGCCAACTTTTCATGTTCATGTTTGACAGACTGTTTGAACATTTAGCCAAATTTCCTAGCTTCATTGTCCCATTTTGCTTAAGAAAAACAAAATTGCCTTTTTTTAAGTTGCAAATAATATATGATGTTTGTGAAACTCACTTTTAGAATTCTACTTCAACAAAGCATATAAACAACAAGTTAAGGCTTTGTTTGGGATTTGAAGGGGGAGGAGAGGAAGAGATAGAGAAAGGGAGGGGAATCACACACATTATTCGAGAGTATTTTTGAAAGGGAATAGAAGATAATACTTATGAATTATATTCATGTTTTGTTTTGAGAGTAATATGAAGAGAGAGAAAAAATCTTATTATTTATTCAAAGCCCTCCAAAATCCTCTGAAAACATTCTGCAATTCATGTTTTGAGTTCTTCTATATTGGAAGTTTGGGTCTTCAATCCTCTTGTCATTCTTCTTCATTCCAAATTCACTAACAAAAGCATCTGTGATTAAATGAAGCCTATAGAGCTGACAATGAGTCAAACCATCTTGAAAATAGTTTGACTCTCGAATCGGTAATTAACTCATTGAACTCGATTCATGAACTAAATGAGTCGAATTTAAGCTGAAAATTGTGCATGCATGTATGTTATACCCAATTCAAAGTGTTTTATGTGTAAAGTAATTTTCTTATTGCTTGGATTCTGGTGGCCTTGTTTCATTTTTGCAAACGAGAATTAACTCCACACGTGCAAGAAAAAGCCTTATAGTAGTGTTATAGTAGTTTGTCCTTTAAAGTTTCAAATGAGCAAGCCCTGAAACTATCACCATCTGAATATGAAGCTTGGAAAGGTGATCGGGCATAGCCTCCAAAATGTTTAAGACTTGAGCCTAACTTTGTATTAACTTGTCATTAAGTCAACCTAAACTATGAAATAAGGACATTGACACGAATACAACACTGTATTGACACGTTGACACCAATAATAATTTAAGAAAATGAATGAATTGAATATAATGAATGTGCAGGTGTTTTGTGGACATTGATATTGACACATGTTGCACTTTGAAATATGCATTTCATCAAAAGTGTCACGGATAACCTCCCCCTATGATGTTCAGACTTCACCAATAGCATCTACACTAAACCAGTGCTTTGAGAAGTAATAGCCTAATAAGTCTACAATTTATACCCAAGTTTTAAAGAGTCAAAGATGAGTGAATATACGAATTGGCCATCGAATTATAAGTGTCGGTCAAATTAATCCATCACTTTTGCAAATTGGCAAATACATTCTTAAAATTGTAAAATATCTATCAAAATATTTTGATTAATATTTAACAATTTCATAGATGTATTTGTCAATTTATCAAATTTATAGACTAATTTAATTGACACTTACAATTTAAGAACCAATATACTTAATCACTTGCTAAGAATTGTCTTCCAGAAATATAGATTATGTTTGCTGACTAGCAATGAGTGACATAATGAACCAATGCATTTGGTTACAACTTTCAAGGTGTCTCCTTAGAAAACTCTTGCAATCTTTGGAAGGGTAAGATTACTAGGTCAAAAATAGAATTTCTTTGGATCAGTGTAATTTTAAAGAAATAAAAATACTTTGACTGTAAATATGCTTGCACACCATATAATCTAAGTGTGAAACATTTTATAGTGATGTTCTTGAAGGATATAGTGATGTTGATTGGAACATATTATCAAATGACTCCAACGCAACCGATGACTATATTTTAGTATAGTTAGTAGTGTTGTATCTTGGAAATCAAAGAACAAACGATATTGGCTCAGTCCACTTGCTAGTTGAAATTCGTTTATTGGAAAAAAAATCTATGACAAATGTGTTGATCCATTGCAATAGCACTACAGCTATTGCGAAGATTGAGAATCGATATTACAACGGTAAGAGACGACATATTCGCTGTAAGTACAGCGTTGAGAGAGTTACTTTCTAAATGAGTTGTTATAGTGGATCATGTACGCACTGATGAGAATTTAGCAGATCCTTTGACGAAAGGGTTAGCTAGAGAGAAAGTCCTAAACACATCCAAAAAGGATGGGACTAATGGCTATAGAGTCATTCATGATGATAACTCGAACTAAAAGACTGGAGATCCCAAGAATTAGGTTCGATGGGTAATAATAAGTCGTGAAGTGATATGAGATGGTCATAGTACCATATTACGAGTGATAGCCATTAGATAGCTATATTGAGAGTGTAATTCTAGAACAGATTTCTCTAGTGCAGTAGAATTGTGATACAATGAATCTGTGTTATTTTATCCTGAGAACTTCATGGTTGATAGTCTGCATTGAACAATTTGGGCAATGTTGTGAAACGTCCTAAAGAAAGCGATCTAGTCCACGGCTCAACCCAATAATATTTTCGGTGACATAAATTGTAATTTTTAAATAGTTTTTGAAACTCAAAAATAAAAAATAAAACAAGGCAAATATTTGACACTATCAAATCAACCATTGTTAGCATAACTAGCATTATCTTATTGCAAAAAAGCATAAAGCATTATTATTTTTCTAATACTTGTTAGCATCATTCTTTATCCAACATTATTTTACTATCTAACTAATATTACCATTTATTTGTGTTATATGAAAATTTAAATTAAATAATAATCGAACGAAACTTAATTCAGATTTAATTGGTTTAGCTTAGTTCAGTGGCTTCTCATTCTCTTTAATTTATTTTCTTCTCTTCATCAGTGTTTCCTTCTTTCCATTGTGTGGTGTGCTTCTTTTATTTTTAGTTTAATTGTAATTTTAGTGTTTCCTTCTTTCCATTGTGTGGTGTGCTTCTTTTATTTTTAGTTTAATTGTAATTTTAGTCCTTATTCTTACTGTTTTACGAAATTTGTCATTTTATTTTAAAAATTCGATAGTTTTGGCCCCTCCTTCTGAGTTTTTAACAAAGAAATGATGACATGATATATTTTAAATAACGTGATATATGATAGAATGATTAATACCTATGAAATTGGAATAAAACTTTGTAAAAATTTAAATTTCAACTTCATAAATTTTTCATATTTTTAATTTAATTAATAACATATGAATAATTAATGCATCTAGATAGTTCTATATTATAGAATTGTATGTCACGTCATTAAAAATATGTTAAATCGTCGTTTTTTAGTTTAAAAATATGGGAGAGGAGTCAAAATTGTCGACTTTAAAAATAGGGGGATCAATTCCATGAGTTGATAATAATATAGTGATCAAAACTACAATTAAGCCTTTATTTTTAGCATATAGTATGCTCTCCTTATCTCTATATTACAATATTTAGTTGTAGTTTATTCTTATACTATCTAGTTATTATTAAGTATCACAGAGTCGATCAAATCAAATGCCATTTGAAAATTGAAACTCATACAATAGTGACAATATCATCTATTAAGCATACTAGATGTTAATCCACGCGTTGCGCGAATATATTTTAATTTATTTAATTTAAGTGGATTTTTTAAAAAATCAATATGAAATTTTATGGTCCAATTGTTAAATGATTATTGATATAGTAGTTATAACAATAATATATATTCAATTTTATCAATGTAATTTATAAAAGAAAAATACCCAACAATAAAAAAGGCACATATAAATAGTCGAAATATATTTTAGAGGTAAGCAAGAAAGACATATGTACTCTCAATTGCTAGCAAATAAGTAGATGATAGGTAGAGGCGAAAATGTGAAATTGATTAATCCAGACACAAAAAAAAACATATAAGTAGATATCAGGTAGAAGCGAAAATGTGAAGTTGATTAATGTAGACAAAAAAAAAATGTATTGAGTAGTAATGTGAAAGATGTTGTAGAGACTAAACATCAATGGGCTTACATATTCACCAAACCACTACTTGAAGATAGGTTTGACTTCATCAAGAAAAACCTAAACCTTACCTTCATACTTGACTGATGTTCTGATCACTTCAAAGAAATTTAGTTTTACATTAGTTATTATAATTTCTTGTATTATGTTATATTTATTTTATTTCAAAAAAAAAAAAGGAGATTAACAAAACAAAACAAAAATTAAGAAAAAAAAAAGAGATAAAGTTTCACTTTTAAGTCTTTTTGATGACAAAAGGGGGAGAAATATATTTGATAATATGAGGAGAAAATGATATTAAGACTTATGGGGAGCCCTAAGATAGGGGGAGTCAAAGAAATATAAGAAGAGTTATCAAAAATACAAGTTTTGTCATCATAAAAAAATGAGAGATTGTTGGAACCAAGTTAGTTTTACATTTAGAGTTTTGATTTTAACAAAAGTATTTTATGAAAATAATATATTTGACTTCAAAGAGTATGAAAGAAAATTCATATTTTTGAAGAAAATCTAAAATAAGATTTGATTCAAATTTATATTTGAAGAAAATCTAAAATAAAGATTTAATTCAAATTTATAATTGAAGAAAATCTAAAATAAGATTTGACTCATATTTATAATTAATGAAAATCTAAAATAAGATTTGATTCATATTTATAATTGAAGAAAATCTTTGACCAAATTGAAAAGAAGATATGGTCAAGATTTGAAGAATATTTGATGAAGATTTAAAGAATATTTTATTTAAAGAAGATATTTTATTTGATATTGAAGAATATTTTGACATGTGCATGCTTCTAATGTGCATAAACTCAACATGTCTCAGAAGAGTTCATATCAAACTATCATTAACTCTGAAGATATTGTTTAATCCATGCATTCAAAGCTCATTTTCCGCTAATCAAAAAGTTGCAAAACACTTTAAATGTTGCTTCTGATATGCAGCCTCTAATGTTGCACATACTTTAATGATTCAACAATGTGATTTTCCCAAAGCCACTAATTCTAAGTCATCGAATTTTGCCTGTGACTATTATTATCCAAGAAACGTAGCGTCTAACTCCATCAAGAAAGTCAATAGCTCTGATGGAAAATCAACAGCTCTAATTGAAAGAATTAACTTTGAAGAAAACACTTAGCCGAATCAAATTTTCTGAAGATCCAATAACAAGGTTAAATCCATTGCCGCTTCAATCAATCAACTGTGTGAAGAAAGATTCACACAAATATTTTTTTTGAACATAATCTAAATATAAATATGATTCAGAATTATAGTTGAAGGAAATCTTTGACCAAGGTGAAAAAAAGATATGGTCAAAATATTATTCACAATAGATATAGTCAAAATATTGTTCACAAGAAGATTTGGCCAAAATATTGTTCACAAGAAGATATGGTCAAAATATTGTTACCTAGAAGATATAGCCAAAATATTATTCACAAGAAGATACAATCATAATTTGTTTACAAGAAGAAACACATATAATTTGTTCACGAGAAGATACACTCAGAAATTTGTTCACAAGAAAGATATGATCCAGATTTTACAAGGACAAAGTGAAACCCTAATATATTCTATAAATAGATACTCAAGGCTGAAGAAGAAAACATGAACTCATAAACTCTAACACCCCAAAATTTTCATATATATTATATATGTGTCTTGTTAGTAATTGTTATGATTTATTATTAAATTAATAATTATTTTATGTATAAATAAATTAAACTAAAATTTTATCACACTCTATTTTACCTAAATAATTATAACTTTTATTTTTATTTAACTATGTTGGTGTGACAATTACACAGGGATGATTTATGATGTGATTATTTTCTAAATGGACTATCGTGCATTTTTATTTTATTAGTTTCGATAATCATGAAATTGATGTGTTAAATATGTTTGTTTTATTTTGTTATGTGTGGGTGGTATTCTTGTCTTGCTTGATTTATTTTGGTTGATAAAATATTAGTTGAATTATTTAATTAAATTCTAATTTATAAAAGTTATATTGTTTGTTAGTTTTATTTACGGCGAAATAAGTATTTACTTTAGGAGATATTATAGAGTTAGTGAAACCCAACCTTTATATATAAGTGTTTTAAAAATATTTTTGGTCAATCCTAAAAAAAAACTAGTGACTTAACTCATTCTTTGACTCTCCTTTATGACAATTCATGGTGTTTCTTGGCATAATGTGCATTAACTCATTTTTAACACCTTTAATTTATTTTTAAAGGAAGACTATAAATTTAATTATAAGTTTTTTTTTTGTGCAATTAAGAGAGGACACAAAAAGACTATTGTCATTTTTGTATCTCATGCATTCATCTCTTTTAAACTAAAATTATAATTTTATTTTAATTGTCTACAAAAATAATTCTATGAAATTTTTGGTTTCGTAATTATTAGATAAAAAAAATTAAAAGGGTGATGTGACAATCTCTAATTTATTTATTTAATTAAAATGGATGGTGTGACACCTTGTAATATATGGTGAACTTTATTAGTTAATCATAATTAACTCATACACATAAATACACATGATTTCAATTGACTTTGTAACAACATAATAAAATTAAATAAATAGTAATTATTGGTAGAATAATTTTGGAATTAAGTACACTTCAATTTTAGACAAGAACTCAATTGTAATATTGCAACGTAAATAGGTATTACGTTCATACATTTCCATTAGGCCTCTTGCTGTCACATCTATTTGTCATTCGTACACTCCTAAAATAATTTTCTAAGTCATGAATTCAAATATCTATCGGTGTTGAATTCATCATTGACTCATAAGCTATTTCTCGTGCGAATTTAAAGATGTTAAGAAAGAAAGCGCCTAAGGTAAGAGCTTTTCCCCATGCTGAGTTAGGCTAGATATTAAATTAGCGATTCGTAAGATATTGATATGATGTCTG
>NC_021164.2:46809670-46810113 GCF_000331145.2 Cicer arietinum
AGTATTTAATTATAAAGTTATAATTTTTATAATGATGTAGTTAGTAATATATTTATTATGATGTATTTGATTTTAAGTGTTGACTTTTGAGTATTCTAAATTTAAAACATGACTTTTATGAACAATATATGTGTCTCAAGGAAATTGATGAAAATTCTATATCTCTTTAATTTTAATAATATGACAAAGTTGATTATTGAATGCATTAATGAATAGTTCATTTTTAGAATGCTTAAAATTTTATAGTGAAAGGAATGAAATTTATGTTGTTATTGTATTCTTGGTGATATGAGTTTTAATGGTTATCAATATCATGTAGTCAAGTCGAATCTTATGGATTATTAAAATGAAAGTGATGATTTTGAGATATTTGTTCACGTGCATATTTGATGTGTTGAAGTTATTGAGCTATAACTATGAACATCCACGAGAATATAAATTTG
>NC_021164.2:46810809-46842974 GCF_000331145.2 Cicer arietinum
GTGGTTGCCTAAGTGGCCGGTGACTTGTGTTTTAAATATCATTATCTTGTGGTTGCCTAGGTGGCTGGTGATTTGTATTTTAAATATTATTATCTTTGTGGTTGCCTAAGTGGCTGGTGATTTGTGTTTTAAATATTGTTATCTTTGTGGTTGCCTAAGTGGCTTATGATTTGTGTGATTATTTAAGTGAGTGGTGATATGTACATTTTGAGCATCATTATCATTTCATGACATATCATATATATCTGTGTGGACGCTTGTGTGACTGGTTTAATTTTTCCCTATTGGTATCGGTGACTTCTATGAGGACCTCTGTGTGGCTGGTTATATCTGGATCATATATATTTAGGAGCATGCATAACTTGCATACACTTTATTGTTATTTTTATTTTGATATAATTATTTGTTCTACGGTTGCTACTTGATTTATTTAGATATATTTTATGATTTTTGATACCCCTTTGAGAACTATTAAAAAATCAATTTCTTTAAATCTTTTATTACGAAAAGATTTTATATTCATATTTTATGGATGTTAATTTATTATTTGGTTTAATTTTTGTTGTGGGATGAACTGACCCCTTACACCAACATTTAGGTACTAATGATCTCAAAAAGTTGCATGAATGATGTTTGATTGGTGCACACGCGGGGAAAATGAGACTTTTACTTAAAAATAAGGCTTAATTGCACTTTTAGTCCCCCTATTATAGGTGAAAATTGAAAGTAGTCCCCCCTTTTAGTCCCCCAAACAGAATTTGAATGATGAGTTGTCATTTTTTTAATGACGTGTCAATAAAAAAGGTGACGTGACAGACACTTATGTGGAATAAACTCATTATTATATTATTTCTGATTAAAAAATATAATTTATATTTTTAAAAACCATTATTATAATTGTGACAATATTTTTAAAAATACAATTTAATTATTAAAATTAAGTTAAAAGAAAAAAAATCCTAAAATCATGAACCCTAAACAAATCAAAATCAAAAACATTCACTCATGAACCCTAAAATCAATCTAGCTTCCAAATCTCCATCTCTGAACAATCAATTTAGCTTCTTGCAACTCCAAATTAGAACCAGTAACAGACCATCAAAAATAGCCGGGGATGATTTCGTAGTGGGGGATGATTTTCCCCTTACGAATGTTGATGTAGGCTTCGCCGTTGAGGTTACGGAGAGTGGTGGTTTTGATGAAGAGGTTACCTTCGCCGTTGAGGATGGTGAGGTTGGAAAGAAGGTTGGTGAAGAAGGTTCTAGACCATTCTAGACAATTGGTTTCGGACCAGTGCCAGTTGTGGACGTTGGTGCCGCCGGGTCTTTCTTCGACGATCCACTGTTTATCTCCCTCGCCGTATTTCGCCATCCAACGGTGATTTAGAGGATTGGTGAATGTGTGTTTGAGAGGAGAGAAAGAGAAGGGTTGGATTTAAGAAAGAAAGAAGGGAGCGAGTGTGCGTGGAAAGATCTAGAGATAAGAAATCAATGATGGAGTTATATGTTGTCGTTGGTGATGAAGTGAAAGTTGAGGTGTCTAAAATTGCAAGGGCGAAAAGAGTGGGTAAGTTGAGAGCTTTGTTGATGAAACTGTTGAGGAGGAAGTTGAGCGCAATGTTGAGGGGAAGATGGAGGCCATGTTGATCGTGTTGTTAAGGAGGAAGAAATCCAAAATGATTTTAGGGTTTATGAGTAAATGTTTTTGATTTTGATTTGTTTAGGGTTCATGATTTTAAGTGTTTTTTCTTTTAACTTAATTTTAATAATTAAATTGTATTTTTAAAAATATTGTCACAATTATAATAATGGTTTTTAAAAATATAAATTATATTCTTTAATCAAAAATAATATAATAATGAGTTTATTCCACATAAGCGTCTGCCACGTCACCCTTTTATTGACACATCATTAAAAAAATGATAATTCATCATGATTTGGACTCAAATTCTGTTTGGGGGACTAAAACTGGAGACAAACAAAATGGGGGGACTACTTTCAATTTTCATCTATAATAGGGGGACCAAAAGTGCAATTAAGCCTAAAAATAATGTTTTGTATTACTAAAATTTTGTGGTACATTGTAAGGTTATTTATTCGCCATCATTAACTTTTAATAGAAACGTGGAAGTGAGATTTCATTCGCTAGTAAATAATTGAATGTCATTAATTTCAGTCAACCTTGTTTCTTTTGAATTTCACTTAAAGAAAATTTATTTTATTTTGAACCATAAATGAATATCGATCTAACAATTGGAATATTAATTTTGCAAATGAATAAATAAATAATATTTTAGTAAATTACATTACGTTATTTTACGAAAAAAAATATATCAAGTTCTTTTCTTACGCATCTTCAATTTATTACATAATGAACTACTCATAAGAAAAAAAAATAGTTGTTTCTAAAAGAAAATAAATATTTTAAAGTAATATTCAGATAAAAAATTTGGGCGTTACATAAACTCATAAAACCATACAATTCAGAAATACTTTTGGGAGCTCAAACTTCGTAAGTATTCAAAATTCGAAGGTTTTAGTTCTAGACAAAGACTTGCTCAAAGAAATATTTGAGTGCTTTAGTGTGAGAAATAAATTATAAAAATATGCTTAGTAGAAAGAAAAACATAATCAGTTCCAAACTTGTGTAATCCAGCCCGATAGTGGCTTTAGTGTTCCTCAAGCAAATTGTGGTTTTCAGGTTGTAATGAGAAGAATTGACTTGTACAGTCAAGGTGTAGTCGCCTTCAACAATATGTGGCTTTCATGTTGTGTGGAGTAGACTTGACGTGTAGGGCCAAGGTTTTTGTTTACCTCAAAAAGTTTATAGGTGTCAGGTTGTTTTGAGAAGACTGACTTATAGGGCTAGCACTACGCGAAAAAACGGCTTTTACAGCGCTTTTTTTAAGCCATTTACAGCGCTTTTTCAAAAAAATAAGCGCTGTGGAAACGAGCGCTGTAAATGATACAACAGCGCTTTTATAAAAGCGCTATAAAACATGTAAATACAACGCGCGCTTGTTATGCACATTTTACAGCGCTTCTTCACAAAAAGCGCTGTAATATGCACCCCGTCATATGAGTTATGGGTGTGCATATTACAGCGCTTTCTCACAAAAGCGCTGTAATATGCCCACCCATAATTTCATATATGGGCGTACATATTACAGCGCTTTCTCGAAAAAGCGCTGTAAAATGCCTACCCATAATTTCATATTATGGGTCTGCATTTTACAGCGCTTTCTCGAAAAAGCGCTGTAATATGCCCACCCATAATTTCATATTATGGGTCTGCATTTTACAGCGCTTTTCTTGTACATATTACAGCGCTTTCTCACGGAAGCGCTGTTGAAGGTGCACCATTAAAGCGCTTTAGAACAACATTTTACACCGCTTTTTAAAAAAAGCGCTGTAAAATGTGTTATTTTTTTTTTTTTAAACGCTGTAAATTAATTATTTGAAATGAAAAATGCTTTTTAGCTTTTTATGGCACTTTTTTTAAAAAGCGCTGTCTTTTATCTTTGTACCCAAAATTATTTTTGATCCAAAATCACTTCACAATCAGTAGAACAGAACATATTATAGACAATCAGTTCACACAATCAATAGAACATAAATCAGAACTCTGTAACTTTTTTAACATATATGTAACTCTGTAATTTACAACCTAAGTAACTACATTCAGATACATATATACAACCTAATTTACAACCTAATTACCTACATTCAGATCCATTATATAATAACTAACAGATCCATTATATGCATATATTGTGTCCTATGATCATTTACATATAATAACTAACAGAATATACATTATATGCACTAGCTACCATATAATATTCAGATCCCTTGCCCAGCACAAGCTATTTCCCAGAAAATCAAATAATTTTCATGTCAAGCACGTACTGACACCATTCTTCCTTTAATTCCATCAGATCTTCCTCAGAATATGATGGACTGGAATTGGCAAAGTACTGCAATATAAAAATTGAACATATTATATTAAGTTAGTATCAAATATATAGATAATTTATATATGAAAATCATATAATGCAAATACCGTACCGTTTCTGGGATAATAGTTTTATTCTTCTCAACAATCTCCTTCATGAATCTCAATATGTAGTACCCACAGTCAATGTTATTTGTTTGACGAGGGCACTTTATTGAGATCCATGTAATGTTATTAGACTTCTGCTTCGACACTTTAGCACCTCTTTGAGCTCGATAAACTTTTAAGGCACTATCGAATGAATAAATGTGATTATTAGAGCATGAATATTTATATATATATATATATATAAATATTCATGCTCTAATAATCACATTTATTCATTCGATAGTGCCTTAAAAGTTTATCGAGCTCAAAGAGGTGCTAAAGTGTCGAAGCAGAAGTCTAATAACATTACATGGATCTCAATAAAGTGCCCTCGTCAAACAAATAACATCGACTGTGGGTACTACATATTGAGATTCATGAAGGAGATTGTTGAGAAGAATAAAACTATTATCCCAGAAACGGTACGGTATTTGCATTATATGATTTTCATATATAAATTATCTATATATTTGATACTAACTTAATATAATATGTTCAATTTTTATATTGCAGTACTTTGCCAATTCCAGTCCATCATATTCTGAGGAAGATCTGATGGAATTAAAGGAAGAATGGTGTCAGTACGTGCTTGACATGAAAATTATTTGATTTTCTGGGAAATAGCTTGCTGCTGGGCAAGGGATCTGAATATTATATGGTAGCTAGTGCATATAATGTATATTCTGTTAGTTATTATATGTAAATGATCATAGGACACAATATATGAACATGCATATGGATCTGAATGTAGTTTAGGTTGTAAATTAGGTTATATATATATACGTATCTGAATGTAGGTAATTAGGTTGTAAATTAGGTTGTATATATGTATCTGAATGTAGTTACTTAGGTTGTAAATTACAGAGTTACATATATGTTAAAAAAGTTACAGAGTTCTGATTTATGTTCTACTGATTGTGTGAACTGCTTATGGTATTTGAATATGTTTTGTTGTTGTGTGCACTGATTGTGAAGTGATTTTGGATCAAAAATAATTTTGGGCACAAAGATAAAAGACAACGCTTTTTAAAAAAACTCCATTCATCCTTTGATATATAATGTTGATATATCTTTGGAGGTTCAGCATTTGTGTTTCCTTCTCTATCTTTTAGATAGAAATTTGAGAGATGGGATCTAAATCCACGATGGATTTTCCCAGCAACTCTCAAAACATATGACTTTCGTTCCTCATCAAGAACAAAAGTGGTCTGCAATGAAAACAATTATAAGTAATGTATTTTACAGAAAAAAAATTATAAATGACAAAAGAGTAGATCAAAATATTTACTTGAATGTCATTCCAGATGATATCTTTGGCATCCTTCAACGCCTTATCTCTCCAGTTGTCTATTGTTATTGGGACATTTTGACGAACAACAGCCCCAATGTAGCTTACAAACATGGAGCTGTTGGGGTCAACTGGCTGACCACTCTCGTTCCAGCCAACCTAATAAACTCATATAGTAAGTACATGCCCTAAACCCTAAAAAAAGATAAAAAAACACACAGCAAACAGAGTATATATAGTATACCTCAAATTTAATGCCACTGCTCCGTGCTTTAATCACCCTTTGCATGATAGTTGCACCACGTTTGACTTCTTTTTCGTAAGTCTTAGAGGTGCCAACTTCTTCATTTTGAACTTCTAAATCTTTGTTTGTATCCATTTAACTACAACAAGTTCAACATGCACTTTAGTATAACATCAACAAGCTCAACATGGATCATGCATTATTATAAACAAACTCAACATGTATCAGTATATCTTAAAAAAGCTCAACATGCATTCTAATGATTACAAAAATTTAATAACATCAATACCTGAATAATGATGGTTCGAAGAAAGACGAAATGCAAAGAAAAGAGGGTTTGCAGAAAGTTCACAGAAATATGGTTCACAGAAATACGGTTTGAAGAAATACGTAATGAGGGTTACGTATTTCAATGAAAATATATTGTGTGAAATGGGAGAGATGATCTTGGATGGAAATAAGGTTCGAAATGAAGGAGATGATCGTGGAAATAAGGTTCGTAAAGGACGGGATGATAGGGTTTGCAAAAGAAGAGAAGAAATGAAGGTTGAGATGAAGGTTACGTAATGAAGAGGAAACTGAAGAGGTAACTGTTATATATACGTAACACTTTTACAGCGCTTTTTATAAGCCTTTTACAGCGCTTATTTTGTAAAGCGCTCTAAAAGGCTTCTTTAGTTAAATTTTTAAAAGGCTCTTTTACAGCGCTTTTTTCAAATAAGCGCTGTAAAAGACCTCCGTGTGTTATTATGTTATTTGAATGCCTTTTACAGCGCTTTTTTCAAATAAGCGCTGTAAAAGACCTCCGTGTGTTATTATGTTATTTGAATGCCTTTTACAGCGCTTTTTTCAAATAAGCGCTGTAAAAGACCTCCGTGTGTTATTATGTTATATGAATGCCTTTTACAGCGCTTTCACACATAAGCGCTCTAAAAGGCTTCTTTAGTTAAATTTTTAAAAGGCTCTTTTACAGCGCTTTTTTCAAATAAGCGCTGTAAAAGACCTCCGTGTGTTATTATGTTATATGAATGCCTTTTACAGCGCTTTCACACATAAGCGCTCTAAAAGGCTTCTTTAGTTAAATTTTTAAAAGGCTCTTTTACAGCGCTTTTTTCAAATAAGCGCTGTAAAAGACCTCCGTGTGTTATTATGTTATTTGAATGCCTTTTACAGCGCTTTTACACATAAGCGCTCTAAAATGTCTCTTTATGTTAATTTTAAGAGGCTCTTTTACAGCGCTTTTCCCAAATAAGCGCTGTAAAAGACCTCCGTGTGTTATTATGTTATATGAATGTTTTTTAAAGCCTTTTACAGCGCTTTTCCACATAAGCGCTCTAAAATGTCTCTTTATGTTAATTTTAAAAGGCTCTTTTACAGCGCTTTTTCCAAATAAGCGCTGTAAAAGGCCTTATTGTTTTTGTGTTTTGTTATGTTATGTTATTTTTTAAACAAGCTCAACATGCATGCAAAACCCACATAGTAGTAACTGGTCACCACAAAAATCCCTTCCTCTTCACCAAACTCTTCTCCTTTTATGCATCTTCTTCACAAACATCAAAGCTTACTCTTTCACAATTCAATCTCCACCTCAACACCCTTTTTATCTCTTTACATTCTCTTTCCTTCTTAAATCGAAACTTAATTGGTATTCAGGATCATTGCCATGTTGCGAAAAATGGGTTTGTGTCTGGTGTTTTTGGGGATTCCCATGATGCGTACAAGGTGTTTGAAGAAATGGGTTTGTGTCTGATGTTTTTTGGATTCCCATGATGCGTACAAGGTGTTTGAAGAAATGGGTTTGTGTCTGATGTTTTTTGGATTCCCATGATGCGTACAAGGTGTTTGAAGAAATTAGGTGTCTGATGAATATTATTTTTAAAGCTTTTTTACAGCGCTTTGTCAAATAAGCGCTGTAAAATGTCTTTTTTACTCACTTTCAAAAGAGTCGTTTACAGCGCTTTGTGTGAAAAGCGCTGTAAAAGGTATAAAACACTCATTATTTTATTTTTAAAAGGATCTTTTACAGCGCTTTTTAAGATAAGCGCTGTAAAATGTCTCTTTATTTTATTTTTGTGTTTGGTTTATTTGGGTTGGGATGACATTAAAAACATTTTTATCATTGTTTATTGGATTAAAAATATTGTTATCATTGTCTTTATCACAATACTTTAGGAGATGATGAATTATTAGAAATGAGTATTCTGAAGAATCTATATATATATATGCACTGAGCAAAAGAGAATCTCTCTATTCAGTTCAGTTCAGTTCATGTAAATTACTAATTTATATTCAGTTCAGTTCATGTAAATCAAGCTAAATATAAAACACTCATTGTTACATGAACTTGGTATAAAACACTCAAATCAAGCTAAATATAAGCAGAAAATAAATTAATCAGAAAATAAATTAATCAGAACTTAGTATAAAACACTCAATTCAGATTACATGCATATTTACAATAACACAGTTCAGATTACATGCATAGCTTATATAAAACAATTAAACATATATATACATTAAGATGCCCTTCTTCTTTTCCTGGTGACATTCACATTTGTTTGTCCATTTACAATACGAAACGATGGATTAATCCAAATTCCCTCATCATGATCATCTCTAAGATATAAACCATCATCAGTTGAATCAATTTCATGTGGTTGTTGTGATGTTGCAAATAAAAGATCATTACCAACATCTTCATCATTATTGTTATCATCACTTATTTTATTGGTCGATAGGACAACAGACCATTTATCATTAGAAGGATCAGTGACATAAAACACTTGTTGAGCTTGCGACGCTAAAATAAAAGGCTCGTCTTTGTATCCCACCCTATTAAAATCGACAAGCAAGAATCCTGACTCATCAATCCGAACGCCATTATTATTATCGACCCACTTGCAACCAAATATGGGAACACGAAACATTGTGTAGTCTAACTCCCATATGCGCTCGATAACCCCAAAATATGATAGATTTGCATATATTGGGTTTTTGTCTTTTGCACTTGAGACATGCATCGCTTCAGCTACGAGAGTGACTCCACTATTTTGCATAGTGGTCTGATCATCTTGTTCTTTGGTATAAAATGTGTAGCCGTTAATAACATAACCAGTGTAAGAAAAGACATGTAAGCTCGGACCATTTGCTAGCCACCTCAATCTATTTGAAATTGATCCGGGGTCTATATCAAATTTTGACATTATGTGATTTTTTAACCATGTTACAAAACTTCGATTGTGCTCTCGAGTTATCCAATTTTGATTCCTATTCATGTTCAAACGAGATAACTGATCAATGTGTATTGTAACATACGGTTGAACCTCATCATCATTGTGCAGAACATACAATTGTGCCTGCTCCCATTCTGTCCTTGATATAGTCAGTAGTCTCCTTCCAGTTATCCCTTCTCCTGATAGTCTTCCCGAATGACGAGACATGGGAAGCCCTATGGATTCAACATTGGACAGATATTCAGTACAAAATTCAGCAGCCTCTTCAACAATGTATCGTTCAGCAATACAACCTTCTGGTCGACTTCTACTTTTTACGTACCCTTTTAATATTTTCATATATCGTTCTATCGGATACATCCATCTCATATAAGCTGGCCCACAAAGTTGTGTCTCCTTAACCAGATGAACAGTAAGGTGAACCATTATATCAAAAAACGATGGTGGGAAATACATTTCAAGCTCACACAAAGTAACAACAATTTCCCTCTGCAATGTCGGTAATTTCTGAGGGTCGATCACTTTACTACAAATTTCCCTGAAGAAGAAACATAATCTAGTTAAGGCTAGTCGAACTTTTTCAGGTAAAATGGAACGTATACCTATTGGTAGCAAATGCTCCATTATAATATGACAATCATGGGTCTTCAAACCTTTTAACTTGAGGTCTTTCATACAAACCAAATTTTTAATGTTCGAAGAGTATCCTTCTGGAACTTTAACTTCGTGTAGAAATTTACATAAAACAATTTTTTCCTTTCTAGATAGAGTATGAGCGGCTGGAGGTAGATATGTGCGATTTCCTTTCTTTACTGGAGCCAGTTCATTTCTTATTCCCATATCGACCAAGTCCAATCTTGCATTGACGCCATCTTTAGACTTTCCTGGAACATTGAGTAACGTACCAATAACACTTTCAAATACATTTTTTTCAATATGCATCACATCGAGGAAATGTCTTACATACAATGACTTCCAATATGGCAATTCAAAGAAAATTGACTTTTTCTTCCACCCAGTTTTCACCAGCTCTCCCGCAAAAGGTTTGCCAAATTTATTGGTCAAACCTTGTACTTTTTCAAGTATTTGATATCCAGTCGGTGCTAAAGGAGCTTTACCTTCCTCTGATTTTCCATTGAATGCATTTCTCCACCCACGATACTGATGACTATAAGGTAAAAATCTACGATGTCCAAGAAACACATTCTTCTTACAATGTTTCAACCGCATCCAATTTGTACTCTCTTCACATATAGGACATGCACACTGACCTTTAATGCTATATCCTGATAAATTACCATATGCTGGAAAATCATTAATTATGCCGAACAACATAACCCTTAAATTGAAACATTCTTTCTTATACCCATCATAAACTTCCACACCTGTCTCCCACATACTTTTTAAATTTTCGATTAGAGGAGTCAAGTATACGTCGATATCATTCCCCGGTTGTTTGGGTCCAGAAATTAACAGAGACAACATCATAAACTTACGCTTCATACATAACCATGGAGGTAGGTTATATATTACCAAAATCACAGGCCACGTGCTATGTGAGATGCTTTGAAGACCATGTGGATTCATTCCATCAGTAGAAAGTGCAAGTCTTAGATTTCTTGACTCTATCCCGAATTCAGGATACTCGTGATCAATTTTTGCCCATTGTGGGGAATCTGCAGGGTGTCGAAACATTCCATCTCTAATTCTTTCATCTGCATGCCATGTCAAGTGTTTTGAATCTTCTTCACTGCGATACATGCGCCTAAATCTTGGTATTATAGGAAAATACCACACGACTTTTGCTGGAGTAGATTCTTTCTTCTTATATCGAGAGACATTGCATTTCGGACACGCCTTAAGTAGTTCATATTCGTTTCGAAATAAAATGCAATCGTTAGGACACGCATGAATCCTTTCGTAACTCATTCCAATAGAACACAAAATCCGTTTAGCCTCGTAGGTCCGACTGGGAAGTTCATTATCATCTGGCAACATATCTTTTATGAGTGTTAATAATTCCGTAAAGCTTTTATCAGACCATCCATTACTCGCTTTTAAGTTGTACAACTTTAATATCGCTGACAGTCTTGTGAATTTAGTACAACCATTATATAATTCTTTCTCTGCATCACTCAACAAACTTTCAAACATTTTAGGACAATCTCGAAGATCTTCTTCAACTGCTTTTGCAATCTCATCAACTCGGTCCGGCTCATATGTATCTGTATCGAAATCAGTTGAAGCATATGTAGAACTATTCTCAAAATTAATGTTTCCTTTTTTTTTCTCACCATGTCTTATCCAACATGTGTAGCTTTGATCAATTCCATTACATACTAGATGTCCTTCTAATTCATCTTCTCTAACACGTTTTCCAAAACAACATTTTAAACAAGGACAAACTACTCTATTTGGATCTTTTGCATTCTTCACTGCAAACTCAACAAACTCCTTCACTCCAATTTCATACTCTTTTGACAATCGATTGGCTGAAATCCATTTCCTATCCATATTATACCACCTATATAAATGCAGTAACAAAAATAATAAGCTTTCAAAACATATCAACAAGTTTCAAAAAGAAACCAATATCAACTAACAATTTCAAAACAGAACAGATCATGTGGTATGAGTTTTTGACAATTTTTGACAATTTCAAAACATAACAGATCATGTGTAAAAAATACCTTAGACAACGTAGATGGCCGCACAGTACGTAGAGGATATTAGGGTTCGCAACGTATATAATTATTTGAAAGATGTAGAGGATATGAGGGTTTCCAACGTATATAATTATTTGAAAGATGTAGAGGATATGAGGGTTTCCAACGTATATAATTATTTGAAAGATGTAGAGGATATGAGGGTTTCCAACGTATATAATTATTTGAAAGATGTATTTTACAGCGCTTGTGAAAAACGCGCTGTAATAGGTAGTTAAATTCAATGAAAGCGCATGTGTTTTACAGCGCTTGTGAAAAAAGCGCTGTAATAGGTAGTTAAATTCAATGAAAGCGCATGTGTTTTACAGCGCTTGTGAAAAAAGCGCTGTAATAGGTAGTTAAATTCAATGAAAGCGCATGTGTTTTACAGCGCTTGTGAAAAAAGCGCTATAATAGGTAGTTAAATTCAATGAAAGCGCATGTGTTTTACAGCGCTTGTGAAAAAAGCGCTGTAATAAGTAGTTAAATTCAATGAAAGCGCATGTGTTTTACAGCGCTTGTGAAAAAAGCGCTATAATAGGTAGTTAAATTCAATGAAAGCGCATGTGTTTTACAGCGCTTGTGAAAAAAGCGCTGTAACTGATTCGCGAAAGCGCTTCCGTTTACAACGCGTTTTTGACAAGCGCTGTAAAATCCTTATAACGTGATGCGCAAACGTTATATGACCTACTACAGCGCTTGTTTTACAGCGCTTTACATAAAAAGCGCTGTAATAGGTTCCGTTATTTTTAAAATATAATTACAACAGCGCTTGTGTTTAGAAAGCGCTGTAAAATGGGCGCTGTTAAATGTCATTTCTGGCGTAGTGTAGGTGATGTGTAATTCAAGGATTTGAATTAGTGGTTAAATCCTTCTAAATAAGGAGATTGGATGTAGCTACCAAGTTGGTGGTGAACCATGATAAATCTGTTTGTGTCACTTTACTTATGCACCCTTAAGTTTATTGTTGCCTATGATTTCTTTAAGTATGATTGTTATTGCTTCTGTTCTAAGAAAATCACCAAACCCGAAACTGTTCTTGAATAAATAATTAAAAAAGAATCCAACTTAGACAAACACAATTCAACCCCATATTCTAGTGTTTGCACCTTCATAAATTTCCTCTCTTTAAAATTACATTCAAAGTGATTATTTACCAAACCCTTGATCGCATCCACCTATTCCACCCAATTATCTCTATTCTACAAAGCAATGATTTGATTTTTCCTTCTCCGTTCCTGCAAACTTGCATGAAATAAACTTAGTGTTAGCATTTCCCTCCCTCACCCACTTCTCTCTTTATTTTTTGTCTCAATAAACACCCATTAGGTCTAATTTTTTTCAAAATCTCTTTTCCACCTCCTTTCTCTTATCAGTATCCACATCAACCTCCTCATCACCCGCCAAGATATCCAATCCATTAAGTTCTTTGACTCTCTCCTCTATGTCTGACCCTATCCACCCAAACACTTCTCTATTCAAACATCTCAATTTATATTTCAAAAGTTTCAACTTTTCATTCAAAACAAATGCATTTCTCTCTTCCACATGGAAGGAACTCCAACACTTTTCAACAAACGACAAGAATTCTTTGTGTCCCTCCAACAGTTGTTATATATGAAGGGTTTAGGACCCCAATTGTCAATGGATTATTTCAACTAGATAAGAAAATGGTTAGAATTATCCCTATTTCCCATCCACTGACCTACTACCTTCCACATTTTCACCACCTTTAGATAGAAGGAATCTATTGATTCTACTCATAACATTCATGTCCTATCTAAAATAATAGTAAAGTTTTTTCTTAGTGGTGGAACATCGATCAAATTCATATCCTTCATGAAATCAGCAGAATTCCCCCATTTGAGAAGAATTTCAACCAATTTTCACCCATTGCCTTTCTGATTTAAGCAAGACTGCACTAAAATCACCTCCCAAACACCACTCCCATTTCTTACCGCCACTCTTCAAATCCACCAAATCATCCCACAACCTCCTTTTTTCCTTCAATTGAACTTGGAAAGTATATATTTACTATATAAAAGACATATCCCTCATTTTATATAAAAACCCTCACGAAACCATCACCATTCAAATTATATTTCACTGTAAACATCTCATCATCCCAAATTATCAACACTTTTCTAAAAAAACCTTGAGAGAGTTTCATCATCCATTTTGCTTTTTTCAATCCCCCCAAACTACTAGTTAATTCCTTAAACACATTAAACTTTCGTTTTCTTTTCAAAAGTCACAACCCAACAATGGATTTGTTGCCATTGTTACTCTTGCTCTTTGTATCACTCTTCGAGCTCATACATTTTCCATGACACATTGTCATATGATATTTTTTTGGACAATACAATGCTTATAACAAATCATTTATAATAATGTGACGAACACATTGGAATATTAATCATAATATAGAAACTAGAAAGTGATTGGACTGCTCTTGCAAGAGCGTGAACAATCTCATTGACTTATCTTCTATCAAGATCAACATGAGAATATCTATAAAAGTTCCAATAGAGACGTTTACAATCTTTGATATAGCCCCAAATTCAGTTACGTGATTCTTATTGTTGTAGAAGACGTCAACCACTTTTTTCGAATCTAACTCAATTATCTAGTACTAGGGGCAATCATGAACCCAACGCAAGGTGCTTCACCCAAATCCACAACACATAATGATGAAAACCAGCTTGTTCTTTCCAACACAAAGTGGCCAAATTGATCTCTATATCAATGTTAAACTTGTAGCGACTTGTGACTAGTTTTACCCAACAGATTCGTTTGCAGTCGCTATTGTTATAACAGCCAAATCCACAGGTGATGCTAAAACAAGAACTGTCACGCAGACAACCTTCCAATCATTAAGAAGTCGAGCTGCTCTCACACAAATTTGTGTGTTGGTCACCAATATGTTGTTCCAAAGTTTAGTATAAGTTGTATTTTTAATGAATATAAAAATGAAACAAGCTCACTCAACAGATGCTAGAGATTCAAAATGGTAAAATCTAAACATAGTGATTCAAACTCAGACCCTTGTAATTGATCTTTCAACTACATTTATATCTAAAAACTTAAGGATAAAGTGCTTAAGAATTTAATCAATATTTTATTAAATTAAAAAAAAATTGATTAATAATTTTCTAACTTCCATTTAACAGAAAGACCTAATTAAAAATAATATAATAATTCAGAGACATGTTTAGAAATTGCTTTTAGTTGAATAACCTATTTAACAATTCCAAAATAGTTCAACCACTTCTAAAATAAACTTGTTACATTTATTGAAGAGAGTACAACTAAAAGTGTCGTGAATTTGTCAATTTGCAAGCTCAATTGAGATGAGTGACATGCAACCCACAAAGTTTATTTGCAAGAAGCAAACGTTTTTACTAATTTGAAGGAAAAAGTTGAACAGACGTTGGATATGCTTCAATTCCAGTCTTTATTATACATGAAAACGAAACTAGTCGGAGACGCTTAGAAAGGTTACAACAAAAAGCACCAGTGATCTAGTGGCAGAGTATTCGGCGATAATTTCATATATGCGGGGATAGCTCAGTTGGGAGAGCGTCAGACTGAAGATCTGAAGGTCGCGTGTTCGATCCACGCTCACCGCATCTCAATTTTTGCTTTTTACTCTCTCATTCGATCAATCTTTCCCAGGTATACAATTTCTCGATTCTTCGCTTTGGTGTTTATATAATAATAATTGAATATAGTCAAAGTGTCGGTGCCGTGTCGGTTACCGGAACACGCTTTTGTTATGGAATTAGGTATAGCTTCAAGTTTTTGTTTAACTGAGTATTTCTATGTTTAACTGACTTATCACATCCTGATCCAGTGGTAGGAAGTAAGGCTGTTATGACTAAATGCAATGATAAAGGAAGCTTATAGTTATAGAAGCTTGAAGTGTCTTCTACTTTATTGTTTGTGTTATTATGTGAAAAGATTTATGATGTTTGATATGATTTATGAAACTGAGAGATAGGAAAGGGAGAAATTCTACTATAAAGAAGAATGCTGGGTCATATGTTGGGCACTAGAGTTCTTTGATTTCACTATAGAGGGCTAAATATGTAGGGTGCATCAACTAAATTGTACATAGAAATAAATATGTTTTAGTCTCCACGAAATTGGGGTCTTTTATTTGTCTGAAGTAAAAACAAAAACAGCCTCAAATTTGCAGGGAACTAAACATGTTTAACACTAGTAACTATGAAGAGGAAAGAAATGGAGAAGATTTTAACTCGTGTTTGGTTCTTGACTGAGTCTCATTATTCATCAGATGTACCTGTCAAAGCCAAATGGGACCTCACCTTCAGTATGAACTCAAATCTGATATTGTTTCCAGTGGCATGTTTGGCCTTGTTACAGGCGAAGATGATTTATTTGCTAATACCATCCTCTTACGCCTTGCTGATGGCTTTAGGAGAGGCAACACGGAGATCAGGCTTTCTGTTGTCAGAGTTTTCTTGATCGACCGAAAGCACCAAGATAACAGGAAGCACAAGCAGTGTAAATGGTTGTTGTCAATGGCCAGAGTAGCTAACTACTTGGAGTTGTTGAAGCGGGTGAAACTTTTTTCAACGGTGGAGATTCAGAGTCCAAGGCTAGCTCTGGTTCTGTTTGGTTGTTGGGCTGATTTTTCCAATGCCAATGCCCAGACATGATACTTGATACTTTCCAGCCTTGTTTCTCCTCATGATTGTGAGGTAAGACTAGCACCAACTTATGATCGAAGGTGTGTTTGCTGTCTAACACCGATACATATCATTACATTCAATTAATTCAATTTTTCAAATTATTACTGGTGTCGGTGTGTCATTATCGTGCCCGGTATTCGTGTTTGTGTCAGTATTATGAGTGTATTCATTTCATTATGAACGGGTGCGTTTATGCTTTGACATATAAGGTTGTTGGCCAGTTTTTATGCATATAAGGTTGTTGTTGGCCAGTTTTTTTGCCTATAAGGTTGTTGTTGGCCAGTTTTTTTGCATATAAGGTTGTTGTTGGCCAGTGTTAACCTTTTATGGTTTGATGCAGAGGTCTAGAGCTGATATCAAATTCTTCTAATGATGATTTTATTTTTATCATGCTATTCTCACTTTCAAAACTGGCATTTTTCTCTACACTTTTACTTCCACTCATCTAAGTGCTTTTTTATTTTATTTTATTATTATACTATGGTTTAGGCTTCCTATTTGGGTAGGCATAATGAAATGCTTCTTTTTCCATTGTTACATTGTAAAAAATTACACATGTGTCGGGAAAAAGAATTTATTTTTGGTTGTAAGTATACTTTTGGAGGACATTAAAACTGTGATATAATTTTTTTTGGAAGTATATTCTGAAGTGACTTGGAGGTAGAGAAAGAAACTCTCTAATAAAAGGGTTAAGTATCTACTCCAATAATTTATATCAACTTTTCATTACATGTTTGACAGACTGTTTGAACTTTTAGCCAAATTATCTAGCTTCATTGCCCCATTTGGCTTAAGAAAAACAAAACTTGCTTTTTTATTAAGTTGTAAATAATATATGAAATTTGTGAAACTCACTCTTCAAATTCTACTTCAACAAAACAGATAAACAACAAGTTAAGACTTTATTTGGGATCTGAAGGGGGAGTAGAGGAAGAGAAAGGCAGGGGAATCCCGCACATCATTCGAAAGTATTTTTTAAAGGGAATATAATTTAAGAGTAATAGAAAGGGAGAGAAAGAATTTTATTATTTATTCAAAGCCCTCCAAAATCCTCTAAAAAATCATTTTGCAATTTATTTTGAGTTCTTCTATATTCGAAGTTGGGGTCCTCCTGTCCTTCCTCTTCATTCCAAGCTCCCAAACAAAAGCTTGTGTAATTAAATGAAGCAATGAATGAAACCAACGCAAAAATAATTTGACACTTTATTTAAAAATTGACTCATTGAACTCGATTCATGAACTAAATGAGTCGACTTTGAGCTGAAAATTGTGCATGCATGTATGTTATACCCAATTCAAAGTGTTTTTGTGTAAAGTAATTTTCTAATAGCTTGGATTCAGGGGAACTTCCTTGTTTCATTTCTACAACGAGAATTAACTCCACACGTGCAAGAAACGGCCTTATAGTAGTTTGTCATTTAAAGTCCCATGTAGACAAGCCCTGAAACTCTCACTATCTAAATACGAAGCTTGGAAAGGTGATTGGTCAGATGATGAAATAGTTGAACTAAACAAGTTGTTATTGGTTTCTGAATTACTTAAATGTATAATAGTATAAAATTACTTTTTTTTTTTTATAAGAAATATATATTCAAATTTCAACTTGTGTGCATATTTAATTATCAGAAATGTTTAATCTCGAAATCACATACATAACGAATACTTTGTGAATGTTTTTGATAGGCCATTAAACTTTGACCCCTCATGTAACTTTAACACGTTGACATTGTGAAATTTCACGAAGAAATTCTTCGCGATATATAATTGTGCTCTTCGCGAAGAAATTTCCCAATGTCTGTGAATGTTTAGTTTTATTGAACCCGGCTTGCACCATTTTATAAATGAAAGTTTACAATATTTCCCTTAAAATATGAAATTTTTACAAAACATTAGAATTTTTTGTCTTACTTATCAAGGTAGAGATAATGAGATGTTTTTGGAATATCACATGAATTCAAAATGCAGATCACATGTGTTTCGCTCTTACACAATCTGAAGATTAACCAGGGTTAGTTATTTGGCTATGCAAACAACCCAATAGTCTATGTCCTTTCATCGAGAGTTCTAAATTTTATTTTGTACAATAGAATAAAATGAAGGTAATTTTTAGTTAAATAAATTTTTAATTTCTATAAAATTACGATATTTTAAATTTAATTTTTTTAAAAATATTATCCACTTCTAATTTCTATTTTAATTATATAGAGACTAAAGATGTCATTTTTACAACAACAAAAAAAATTCAAAATAGGAACTAAAAGAAAAAAAAAAT
Organism: Cicer arietinum; assembly: GCF_000331145.2. NCBI lineage: Eukaryota > Viridiplantae > Streptophyta > Magnoliopsida > Fabales > Fabaceae > Cicer > Cicer arietinum. The sequence continues at coordinate 46,829,368 of NC_021164.2, forward strand.
TAGGTATTAACTAGTTGATAATTTTTTTATAAGAACTAAAATAAAAAATTTATAAAGTAAAGTTTATTTTATCTCTTTTTTAATTATTAAAATTTTACTTTTTTTCATTAATTTTTAAAATTAGAACATGGTCTCTAAAATGTTTAAGCAATCTGAGCCTACCTTTGTATTAATTTTTCATTAAGTCAATCTAAACTATGAAGTAAAGATACAACACGAACACTACATTGTATTGACATATCAACATCGATAATAATTTGAAAAAACGAATTAATTGAATATAATTAATGTATTAGTGTTTTGTTGGACACGACACTAACACATGTTGAACACTAAAACATGCATTCCATCAAAAGTGTCGGTGATAACCTCTCCACTACGGTTTTCTTGCCTAATAAGTCTTTAATTCATACCCAAGTTTTAAAGAGCTAAAGATGAATCAATAGTCATATTGGCCTTTAAAATTATAAACGTTTCTTAAATTAGTCTTTGAATTTTGCAAATTAACAAATACATCTATGAAATTGTAAAATATTAATTAAAATATTTTGATTAATATTTTACAATTTCATAGAAGTATTTGTCAATTAACAAAATTTAAAAACTAATTTGACTAACGTTTATAATTTCAAGAATCAATATGCATTCATTTGCTAAAGACTTAAAAAAATTTAATTCAGATAAGACATATCAATTGTTTTAAAAATAAAGACTAAAATTATTGAAATAAAATATATGAGAAACAATTATTTGAAAAAAATATTTAGAGAGATTAAAAATAAAATATAATATATTTATTTAGAAGAAAAACTATTTAATCCTTAAATTTAAAAGGGCTCACGAACACTTGACCACACACGATTGGTCCTCCTAAAACCCTGGAAACCAAAACCCTACAACCTCACAGAAACTTCAAGGTTCTACCTCCCTCACCTCAACAACTTTTTGGAACCAAACCAAAAAAAAAAAAAAACCTCCATTCTCCCTCAATCACTTCCATTCAACACAATATGACAAGTTTGATTCTCAGAAGATCCTCTTCCATATTCTCACGCCGTTTCTTCGCCGCCGTTACTTCCGTCGAGCAACTATCGCACCGTTACCCCAGCCTCGCACTGTCCTCCACCTTCTATGGTAAAGGAGACAGGGCGTTTCACGCGAAATCTGGACCGTTGAACTTCCACTCGTCGCTGGTTTCTCGTGGTGCGCAACTTGCTGTGGATTACGATCATGCGGACGAAGGTTGCAGTGCGAATGGTGAAGGACTGGAGGTTGCTAAGCTTGGGATATCTCGGGAGATTGTTAATGCTCTTGCTAAGAAAGGGATTGCGAAGCTCTTCCCCATTCAGGTAAGTTCTATTTCTCGTTTTTTTCTTTTCAAATTTCAGAGAATAATATTATTATTAGCCTATACGCTTTTCTGAAGTTACAAAATCTTATGTAGTTATTTAAAAAATTTAGTCATTTGGTTGACTAAATAAAAAATAAAATTATAAATAAATAGTTTAAATGGCTGATGAAATTGAAAAATAAGTGCTACACCAAAACTTCGTATCTTTTTTATATAGATATAGTGATAGTCTTTAGCAAAAAAAGAATTAAATTAATAGTGATAGTAGAAGTAGTAGTAGAGTGATGAAATGGTTTGATTAAGGTTCAGTTAACATTTTTCAATTCAGTTTGTTTCAAAAGTTTGGTTGAAAAAGAACACAAATGTATATGTTTATAGAAATTTCACATGCTTGTGTTCATAGAAATTTCAGTTGTAGCAGCAACATTATACAACTGTGCCAAATGAGTTGATTTTCATTCAGAAATATATGCTGTGTTATTGTAGTTAAATTTTCTTTGAAATATTTTGGGCTGAAAAAGAAGGCAAATGGTGTCTGTTAGCAGAATTGTCAGGAAAACCAATTCATACTTATTAGCACTTCTGTTCAAAAATCTCAGTAACTTGTAGCTTGACTTTCTCTTATTATTATTATTATTGTAGAAAGCTGTGCTGGAACCTGCTATGCAAGGGAGGGATATGATTGGTCGAGCTAGAACAGGAACTGGGAAAACTCTTGCTTTTGGGATACCCATCTTGGATAAGATTATTCAGTTTAATGCTAAGCATGGGTTGGTTATTTTATTGACACTTACATCATACTTTTAATTGATTATATAGCCTTATTTCTCTGAGTTGTAGATCGTTACTTTGGCTTTTTACTAACAAATTTTTGTGGATGATTATGGCAGGAAAAGAAGGGATCCTTTGGCTTTGGTGTTGGCTCCAACCAGAGAACTTGCACGTCAGGTTGAAAAGGAATTCAATGAGGCTGCACCTAACTTGGAAACAGTTTGTCTTTATGGGGGTATGCCTATTCAACAACAAATCAGGCAACTTGATGGTGGCGTAGAGATTGTAGTGGGCACTCCTGGACGAGTTATTGATCTTCTCAAAAGGGGTTCACTGAAATTGAAGGATGTTAAATTTGTTGTTCTTGATGAAGCTGATCAGATGCTTCAAGTAGGATTTCAAGAAGCGGTGGAGACAATCTTGCAAAAGATGCCTACAAAGCGTCAAACTCTTATGTTCTCAGCGACAATGCCTTCTTGGATAAAGAATCTTACACGCAATTACCTTAACAACCCCTTAACAATTGATCTTGTAAGTATGCAAATCTTTTTTAGGCACGGAGAGTAGGAGAATATTGCAGTTTTCATATGTCATATATATATTCTGATTATGCCTAATCTGGTATGATATGGGTTGAAGGGTGTTATTGGGAGTAGTTTGAGAATACCTACCAAAAGTTTAATATTCAAACTCCATCAGGGAACATATTCCAATTAACAAAATCTTCTTGAGGAGGTGTACTTGGATTGTTGTGACTCCAATTTGAGGTGCAAATTTTGTGCCTGAGCTTGGAAAATATTTATCATACTCAACAAGGAAAGGGGATATAATAAAAGGGAATAATTCATGTATCTGAGCAAATAAAAGTTCACAACCCTACGAATAGCGGACCAACAACCACCTTAGAGATATAGAAGTAAAGAGAATTGCCCCACCCCAGGAATTGCTAAAGAGGACAGATCTATGAGCTTTTTCAGAACATACATGAGTTCATTCACGAACTAAGACAGGATATACAGCACAGGAACAAACAATCCTCCTGTCATTGTTATGGATTCCAATATATTTACCACATTAACTAATGGTTTTTGACTAGATGATATCATAACATCACTTGACAATCACAAAAACAATTTATTCATATTTTATTCTTCAAATTGTTCCAGAAACTAGATTGTTTTGTCTCATCAAGTTGCTGATTCTTCACATTCTCTTGAATACTATTGGGAATTTGGGACAAATACATATCCCACAGTATGCAAAGTGGATTGTGGACACTGTCCCGAAAAATGCAGAGTTAAGCTTCTTAAAGAAGCCATGTAGACCATTGTAGCTGGGAAATTTTTTAGCAACAAATTCATTTTGTAAAATATTAATGCATATATTTTGATTATATTTGTGGTTTTCAATTGCTGCTTTCTCACCCTTCAAAAAGAAATTGTAGGTTTTCATTCCTGTTTGGATAACTGTTTTTCTGCGTTCATTATTAGATATATTTTAGAATTTTTGTTGTTTCACGAGATTTTTGTACAATTATTAGCTTGTTGTTTAAGTAAATCTGATGGTTACTAATGTTTTCTTTTCCTGACATCTGGCAAGAACATGACTACTGAATTTTTTTCCTAGCTCACATTTTTGAAGAAGAGATAATAATATTTGAAATTTTAAGTTAATCTGGGAACTTATTGATGCCATAGGTTGGAGATTCTGATCAGAAGTTGGCAGATGGAATTTCGCTGTACTCTATTGCTTCCAATGGAAATGCTAAAGCGGGAATTCTGGCACCTCTTATAACCGTATGACTTCTGATACTATATTTTCTCATGATTTTTATGTTACGTATGATTAATGATTGTTATCATTGCTAATTATTATAACTTACTATTTTAAAATATATTTATTTATTTTTGTTTACTAAAAGTGATTGCAATTGAGTTTGTCTAGGCTTTATTTGTCTCCCTCGCTTTGCTTTGGAGCAAAAACTAGTTGAGCAATCCTGTGACTGAACTGGCTTTTGTTGTCTTAACGATCTATCCTCTCGTAGGAACATGCTAAAGGAGGAAAGTGTATTATTTTCACTCAAACCAAACGTGATGCTGATCGACTATCACATATTTTGGCAAAAAGTCTTAAATGTGAGGCCTTGCATGGAGATATTTCGCAAACTCAGAGAGAAAGAACTCTTACGGGATTTAGAAACAGCTATTTTAATGTTTTAGTGGCAACCGATGTTGCTTCGCGTGGGCTTGATGTACCAAATGTTGATCTTGTAAGTTCTTCTTATCTAAACTTTTTTTGAAATTGTTCCATTCCTTGTTTCTAGATAGTTGATTGTGTGGCCCAAGTACAAAATTTACTTTTTAGTTTCTACATGATGGTACCTCCATTTCTATACATTTTGGGAATATATTTGAGATAGTTTGTTAACTACATATCGCCATGGTGTGTCATAGTATATGGGGTGTTAGAAAAAAAGTTCCTATAGGTGTGGGATATCGCCATATTTGAAAAAAAGTTAACTACATATCAACTTTCTATAAATAGCTAACAACTTCTAAGCATTCAACAATTCATCATTGGCAATAACTTTACACTCATTCTGCACTTTGTCTCAATCTGAATGTTGTTTTCTTAATATGACATATCTATTATCTGTGTATATGCAAACACTTTGACATTAACATACATCATGCGTTGTTTTTTATGTAAATTTTTTAACTGTTTTCCTCATCTAGGTAATACATTACGAACTTCCAAATTCTTCAGAGATATTCGTTCATCGATCTGGACGAACAGGCCGTGCTGGGAAGAAAGGTACGGCCATTCTTGTCCACACAGAATCTCAATTCAGGGATTTAAAGACAATTGAGCGTGATGTTGGATGTACATTCACAGAGGTGGTCTCTTTACTCTTTGAACTTGCCTTTTTTTTTTAATTATTTTTCTAATTTTTCCTACACAGATTGATAGTCTATCCTCTTGCCATAAATCCTATTCAGCTCACGTTTTGTGCTAAAAATCCCTACCCTTAGTTTGTGATGTAATTGTGGAAAACAATCATTATGTTTTGACCAGGGTTTTCTATTACCTCTGTGCACTAATTCTTGATAAAGTTTAAGTTGCTGAAAATCTTAATCAAGTCCAGTACTGTATTCTATATTTAAATTAAGTTCTGCCAGTGAAACAACATCCCTAAATTAAAGGGTTGAACTTTTTAATCCTTAGTAGTTTATGCTGGATGTTATCTTTAGTAGTTTAGCTGACAATTGAGTCTTATATCAAACTGATATTCCATAAATGGATACTATTTATATACTGATATTCCCAGGATTCACATTGTTGACCTTTGGTGTTGATTGTGGTGTTACAATTGGTTCTAGATTAACGTATATCATACAAATCATACTTCTTCAATTGTAATCATTTTGCCCTTCTATGCTAGTTACATTTTAGGCCAGTGATCACTATGTTTAATATTGTGTAATGACTAATGATTAACTGCTTGCATCTTATACCTATATTTTTGTTCAGTTACCTAAGATTGCCGTTGAAGGTGGATCAGAAGACATGTTTGGTGGTCGATATGGTTCTTCAGGAGGTAGGGATCGTCGACCAGGCGGTGCAGGCTTTAGTGGTGGTTCTGGATTTGGCCGAACCGGCAATGGAAAATCCAGTCGTTATGGTGGCTCTGGTTCAAGTCAGTCAAGAGATGGGTTTGGGGGATTTTCTGGTAATTCCTCTGGGAAAACGGATAAATATGGTGGTGGAGGATTCAGCAGTTCAGGTCGTTCCAGTGGCTTCGGAAATTTCAGCTCAGGTCGATTTGGTGGCAGAAATTGAAGCCAAAACTTGTGGAGATTCAAGGCGGCGGTGGCTTTGCTGCTTTTGGGGTTAAAATAGAGGAAGACCATTTTAACTTCTGATAAGTGCATACCATCTTCACTTCTTGATGGTTTAATTTCGGCTTCTTGCTTAGTTTAGTTTACCGTCCTCATCTATGAGTATATAACTTCACTTCTAGGGATAGTATTCAGCTCAACCTGAATTGCATCCATAAGAAAGAGGAGTGGGTGTGCTGTATCCTGTGCTGCATGTTCCAGCCTCTACCATGCATTTGTTTGGAATAGTTAAGTTTGTTATCTCTTAAGCTGCACGGTAGATTATGATTATGATTCTGAACATGCATCGGGTATGCATTGGGCCTTGGCAATGGTGATATGGTTTATTCAGTAGTTGTTCCTTGATGTACTTATCGAGCAGAGATACAAAACTTCAGAAATAGGTAGGGTGCTCTCTTGTTCATTATAATTGTTACATTTTATTATACAGGGAAATTCTCATCATCTATGTGATATGTAATATTATCAATACCTTGGTTTTTGCTTACACATTATGTTATTCTGGTTATTAATGAAATATTCACTTTTTACATTCCGGGTGGTTGTGTGTGTTCGATTGGAAACAAATTTGCTTGACTGCCTTGGATCATCTCATAAGGAACTCTGGGATGGAAAAATGGAAACTGGTTGAAGTTGATGCTTTTGTTCATGATGATAGCATGATTGTAATTACTTTATCTATTAATTGTTTAATTTTCTAGTGAATTGTCCCATAATTTGGGAGGAGCTTGTATCCACTCTTCCAGTTTTTGTGGATGATTAAAAATGGGGTGCTCTCGGTTGCTTCACCCGTTTTTTACAAGCTGATTTGCCTCACCCAGCGGCAGTGTCTGACTTTTTAAGCTGCTCCTTTGCAAGCCACAGATTATTTAACTATGATCGTATCTATCAAATAGATTATTTTAAAAGCTTAGTTGTACCATTTTGTTTAGGAAATCGTTCGTTTCGTTCTTCTGTCTCAATCTCTAGCTAAATACATCCAAAAGCAACACAACTTTTCTTCAAAATATTTATTATCTTCAAATGAATAAGAAGCCAACAAACTAAATGAATCCTCGGGAACACTAAAAAAGTTTGGATATACTTGCACATTGTAGAGACGTTGAGCCGTAATTTTCAGATACATCTTTAACCGTTCAAAACAATTCACTTCCTCCTTTCTTTCTCTTCCTCCAATTTGTCAATCATGACAATATTTCATTCCATCAAACATCATATCATAGTATTGTGTTTCTTGCACATCATATGGTATCTATGGTGTTTGCTAGTAGCTCAATTGGTTATGGAAGTGAATGAATTGTTGACTTAATCTCCTAGGTTTCGGTTCAAATTCTACAGAAAATAAAATCTTACTAAATTACCAATGGTGGAAAAGGGAGGGCGCTTCGGGAAGAGGGAAGAGCGCTTCTGTCGAGAAAGTTTTCAAATTCACCACCATAATTACTACAAATTGTTTTTATCTTGAGATAAATATTGCGAAAATGTTTACAAAAACATTTGATAACGTTGTCATCATTATAGTTCTTATAACTACAATTGTTGTTGCCTTGTCATAATTAATGTTCTTATAAATTTTTTCGTCGAGAACTAAAGTCATTGTAGTAGATAGTTTTTTGACAATGACAATATCTTTTATATCTCAAAAACAAATGTAGTTGACATAAATTCATATTTCCCAACAACTCATGCCATTTAATAAAAATATAACTATATATTTTTAAACTTTTACTTTAAAATTAGTATAACTATATTTATAATTTAAATTGTCACAACTATTCAAAAATAAATTATATGTTGATGTAAAAGAAATTAAGAATAAACATAACACAAATTATATAACATTAATAAGATAAAATGTGATAAATTATCTCTCCTTAACATGAAAAAATAATAATAAATGGTCTTGTTGTAATAAACAATAGAAAAATTGATGTAATTTACGAATATAATTCTTCTGCATAATTCTGACTCCAACTAACAACATTTTTAATTCTCCACTTCATGACATTAAAAGGAGCATTCTATAGGACAGTGATACAGATCTTAGTGACAAAGTTTGCATCTCTTGATCCAACAACTATGGTTTTATCGACCGAATAGCAACATGCAATTTTCCAATGGCACTCTTCCTCTTCCAACTTTATTTGTATATTCTGTTTCATTTTTATCCAAAAAAGAAATTTATGAGAAGTATAATGTGAAGTTTTAAGATAAAAATATAAGAACAAATAAATATCAATAAGAAAAGTTAAATTAATGTTAAGTAAATCAAATAAGTACCTTCTTCTTGTTGATTTATATTATTATTTGAAAATTTTGGATGCTGTAAATCTGAAACATGATTTGGGGGTGGCATAACTACATAGGATAAATTAAGTGTGAACAAAAGTACAAAGTTGAGTTACACTAGAACCTATTGATGAGAAAGACAATTGAAACTTGCCTAATATGGTTTGATCATAACTTCATAGGTAAAAATTGTCAAACTCACATGAGAAATTTTCATTGAAACTTAAAATAGTATATTTCAAAGGGGAAGAAGTATTAGATATAAAAGAACTTTATGGAGAAATAAACTAAAAATAACCTCACTCAAAATGTTTTTACTAAAATTTCAATTTTATAGAGTTCCAATTGCAATTTATCTCTACAGCAGACTCAAATTTAGTCCACTATAGTAATTATTAAGATGTTTCAAAAACAATGAAGCTATGTCAAGAACATTTCAACAAATTTGTTATACCATATTCACAATAAAATAAAAAGAGACAGTTGAAACAAAAACGGTATATTTTGATCAAAAGAGAAAACCACCCGAAAGAAATTCTAAACAAACCCCCAAAAAAGAAACAATTCATAAAAACAAACAATTCACTTAAAGGAAGTGTTGGTTTCAATTATACAAAAATAGTGCTCAATAAATGTTTTAGCACTAACAAATAAAATAAAATACCATCAATCTCTAAATAAATTACCGCCAAAACACTAATATGATTTTACTAATTTCCATCTACGTTGACTCCTTTGTGTTCATTACACGGTGCCGTATTATTTACGTGGATTCCTAACTTTTCTCCACAAGGAAAATATGGAGACATCACATTATAGTCTATAGTCGTTCTAGAAACTACAATAAAATTAAGTATCCAACTTTCACTTGTTTTTAGTTTATTATTATTTTTTTACAAGAACTTTTTTAATTTATTTATTCTATGTGTAAGTTAATTTTTTTTTAATATTTTATATAATAAATACTACTATAAGAACATAAACAAATTCTTTCAGTTTAAGAGTAAATTAGTAAAACAAGCAAATGTAAAAAAATTTAATTATTTTACAGATAATTTTCTTTTTATAGTTTTTTTTTTAAATTTCAAATTTTAATTTTTAATATTTATAAAAAAAAATATTCTCAAAAACACAATAAAAAAGTTTGGATATACTTACACACTGTGGAGACATAAATCTATAACCGTTCAAGACAATTGACTTCCTCTTCTCTCCTCTTATTCCATTATGTCAAACATAACATTTCATTCCTTCAAAAATTATCAGAGCATAAGTATTATGCTTCTTGGAATATTAGATGCTATCTATTGTGACCTCTAGATTTTTGTCTTCTTCTTTGTCACAATTATCATATGGCCTCCATCCCGTAAAGAAGAAAACCTTCATCTAATGGTATAGCATATACTTCATTTGATGCTTATTCATTTGAAATAGTTTACCGTATTTCATTTTATTTTTTGTAGGGTTCTGCCATGAGTGTGTCACATTCAATCTTAAAATGTTGCTTTTGTCCTTCTTTAGCTTTTCTTTCCTTGGGGTCTATTTCTGATTATTTTGTATGCATATCCTTTTTTTATAAAAAAAATATTCATTATATTATATATTAAAATTTAGGTTAAATGACACCGTGATCCTTTAACTTAATTTCAGTTAATGTTTTAGTTATTTAATTTTTTTTCTTCCTGATTTGGTCATTTATTTTAATTTTAAGTGATAATTTGATCTTTTATGTTTTAAAATGTCAACAATGTTATCATTTTTTTTTTACAAAAATTCATCAAAATTTTCAATCAAAACCTATAAAATTATCATCTTCATATAATGCAAACTTCATTAAATGCATAACTCAAATATTTAAATAAATTTATATTTTCATCTCCAACAACATCAAATTCATCAAATAAATAATGAAAATATGAGTTTATTTAAAGATTTAAGTTACAAATTTGATGAAATTTACATTATATTGAAGATGATTAATTTTATGGGTTTTGTTTGAAAATTTTGATGAATTTTTTGAATTTTTGTAAAAAAAAAAAGGAGAACATCATTGACATTTTTAAACATAAAATATCAAATTATCACTTAAAATTAAAATAAAGGATCAAATTGGGAAAAAAAAAAGATAAATGACTAAAATGTTAACTGAAATTAAGTTAAGAGACCGCATGTGCTATTTAGCCTAAAATTAATATAACAAAATACCTTTTTTTAACCTTCAAGAAGTCTCATCCCCGCTTTGCACCCACATGAATGATGATTTTTTTTTCTAGGTCGCATATCTTGTTCTTTACTAAATAAGTTTGGACTATTTCGAGGGAGAACGTGTGAGTGCTATTAATGTAATTTTAGAGAGAGAGAGGGTAGAAGTGATGAAGTTTTTTTTTAAATGAGGAGAGACAAAAAGGGAAAATAGGAGTTAACAAAAGATACTTATGATTGATTGTAGTTTTAGTCCATCATTTATTATTAATGCATAAAATTGGTCCCTTATTTTAAAAGTAACTAATTTTAGTTTCTTTAATGTTTTTGAACTAAAAAATGATGATATGGTATATTTTTAACGACGTAACATACATTAATTATTCATATATCATTAATTAAATTAAAAATATGAAGAAAAAAAATTAAAGTTGAAATCTAAATTTTTACGGCTTTTTATTCCAATTTCATAGGTATTAATCATTCTACATTTTACGTCATGATATCATATGTCACGTTATGTAAAGTATCACAAGTATCATTTTTTAGTTAAAAAAAATCATAAAGAGAAATTAAAACTGTCAATTTTTAAATAAAAGAACTAATTTCGTGAATCAGTAAAAATAAAGAGACTAAAATTACAATTATACATGATAAAAGAATGTTAAGTGACACATTTGTAAGGCAAAGGGATAATATGGTACTTTCATTCCGTATAATCGTTTTCTAAATATATAAGATGTACATGATAAATTCATAAGATTTTTACTTAATAAGTTATTAATTTTTATAACTTATCAATCACACTAATAGATCAATTCTTTTTAGTTTTTGGGTAAAACAAGTTGATCAATATTCTCCGACAAAAATAATATTTTCTATGTCATTTATAATTTAGTTTATATTTACATTCAGTATAAAAAATTTGAGATTCTCCGATAATTTGAGATTCCATTTGTTTTTTTACTAAAGAGACCCTAAATTTATGAAACACAATGTTCCTACCTCAAATTGAATCACATCAATTAAAATAATCTCTCAAATAGTTATATTAAAATCGATGAAGTATCGCGTTAAATAACACGATAGTTTGTCCACATTCATGACATGATAGTTTGTAGAGGTTCATGACATGTCTTATAGATCTAGAGTATTGTAGTTTACTTTATGGAGCATTTTGCTAATGAGTTATAGATTTTAACGAGTATTTTGCTAAAGACTATAAATTTCATGGAGCATTTTGTCTATAAAATATAAATTATAATGAATATTTTTTCTTTAAGTAATTTTTTTTTTTGGTCTTGTCTTTAAGTAATTTAAATCAATGAGATTTTTGTCTAAATTTTTAAAACTTATGCGGGGAATGAGGTAGAAAATTATAATTTTGTAAATTTTAACTTCATAAGTGGCTACTAACAATTTTTGAATCACAATAAAAAGACCAAACCAATATATATCATGCATCCTCTCTATTTAACTTCTTCCCAAATCCAAAATCTCTAAATCTGCAAATCCCTAAATATTAAAATCTTCAAATCTAGAAATTGTAAAATCAAAATATCTTTTCTTCGCTAAATCTCTAAACTCTAGTTCGTAAATATAATAAATGAATTGGAATTGTGCATTCACAACAGACAAACAAAGCAAGATAACAAGAAGTTGTGGTGTCAATAGAGTCAATGCAAAAACCATTATTTGTTGTGTTGCAATTATGGAGAAAAGTTGTCATTAGAACTGCCAACACCCATAAAAATTCAAAAAGACATTTGTTTATTTGTCTTTTCAAAAGTCAACTATTTTATTTAACATATTTTTGAAGTTATCTTTTTCTTCTAGATCTCCTTAACATCTGTGTTTTTGTACTGCTATTATTTTATTTAAATTTATGGTTTTAACACCTTGTATTGTAATATATATGTTTATGTAAGGTGATAATCGTGGTTTTTTATATGAGTTGATAAGGTTGGGGAACTAGTTTTACTTAATAACAATGGAGTTGATGTAGTGGAATAGATGTGGAAGACAAGGTTGATTGATGGAGTTAACAATTTGATGAATAAAGTGAGAGTATTAAAATATTTGTTAGTAGAACAATGTGTAACCATCTTAACACAGTGTAACTTCACCTTAAGAAGTATATTTGTTAGTAGAACAACATGTAAACGTCTTAACATAGTGAAACTACACCTTAAGAAGTAATTTAAGTCATGAAACTTTTTTCCTTCTTATTTTGCCTAATAAAGATGTTTAATCTTAGCAAACAATGCACTACAACCTTGTTCAGTCCTAACAACTGTGATATTTTCACTATGTGTTTCAAAACTAGAATGTTCTCCTTCACACATTTTCTTTTGATCATACCTTAATCAATTATAATATTCACTTTTCAAGCTAGAAAGGATTGTTACAGTCACATTTCAACCTTGAAAAATGATTTTTTACAAAACATGTTCAATCTAACATTAAAGATAGACTTGAGTTACAAATGATGTGTATGATAAAAGTGTTTCGGATCTTGAAATTTCTCAACACTTGTTTGAGATAAATAAAGACAAACTCAGTAGATGATGCACATATATAGTAAAGAGAGCTAGAGTTTGCTTGAAGAGTTTATGACTTGTTCTTACTTGAACAAGTATTAGTAAATGTCAAATTGAACTATTGCCTTCATCTTCCAATCGATCTTCTATTTATAGATAATAAGAGGCTTTAAAATATTAAATCTTATTCTGAATATAGTTGTTGGTAAACCTTAGCTGGCAATCAGTTTTGATAAAAGTCTATTTAAGCACATGTTCTATTTTTCCCAAAATGATGTTTGATAAACCAAGAATATTTCGGGTTTTGGTTTGATGGAGAATCAAAATGATAGTGAGAGTAGGCTGATATATCAATTCTAGAAGCGTGTAGTGCTTTCTGCAAAATAGTACAACTATAGTGTATTTCCATCCTTGTTGTCCTATATCACAACTCATCAATCTGGAGATCAATATAGAGGATGTTTTCTTCCTGTTGGCTTTCCATTTAAATTATGGTATGAAGTCAAAAGTTGATGTATTTTTATGCATATTAATATATATATATATATATATATA
>NC_021164.2:46843756-46848059 GCF_000331145.2 Cicer arietinum
TATATGCAAATGAGTCTTATTTGTTGAATACTTCTTTTGAGAAAATTGATCTCAAGTGTTTAGATATATTTTAAGCATGATAGATATAAATAGAAACAATCAAAAAGTCTCATCAACACTTACTAATGAAAGTAAGCTTGAACATGTATTTTATTGTTAATTTGTGTGTTTTCAAAAACATATTTTTTAAAAGTGGACAACTCCTTTGGCATATTTCTTTTAAAAAAATATTTTTTGACAAATACAAACATTATTAGCATCAAAATATTTTGTAAAGAGATAAATTATATTTGACATGATGTCACTTTCATTTTATTTTGCTTCCATGTATGCGCCCATTTTCTTTATTTCTAAAAATAAAAAATGGATCTATTTCTAACAGTAAGCTTGATCATGTTTAAATTGAAAGGTTGTGTCTTGTGAAAGAGAACAAAGAGCAAAGAGACATCTTGATTGTGTTATGGAACTTTGAAAGATTAAAGAATATTAATTTCATAATATTTAGGGGAAGTTTTCAGAAAATATTATTTTTCTTAAAAATGAAGTCAACTCATTGTTTTTTCTAAAAATGAGAAGAATATATATTCATTGATTGTTTTTTGAGTGTGTTAAAATGCTTGCATACAATTATGTTATATTGCTTTTGTTATCATTATACATATCTTGATTGCAATATTGACTAAAATAATTATTGATCATCATACATGTATGTTCTTTGATGTTAAATGCAAACTTGACTAGTTTGATATATGAATGCATTTATCAACCATATGATTACTATGTGTAATATGTTCATTCTATTACTCCCTACAATTGCACTTCATATTTTTTTTTATTCCCCAACCTTTTTGATAGATACCAAAAAGGAGAGAGAAATATACGATGGATATAGGATGGAAGTAATTAATGAAGAATGTTAAGAATTAGCCTCTTGCATACGTTTAGGGGAATTTAATTAGAATGTTAAGAATTAAACTTTATATATATATGAACGTTCTTGCATTTTATTTATATACATCCATAAAATTTAAGTTTTATTCAAAAGGTTTGTCATCATCAAAAAGGAGGAGATTGTTGAGGTTAAAACCTTTTTTATATATGTTTTAATGACAACAAACTTTATGTAATAAATGCTTAAGTTTTATGAATGGTGATCTACTAATTATTGAACTTGAGTTTTATTTAAGAAATATGAATTGCATAAGTGTACAAGAAAGAAGTCATTCATATCAACAAATGCATAAGTATATACTCAACAATGAAAGAATCTCAAAAGAAATATATCATATATCAATTATTCAAGAGAATGATTATTGTATTTTCAAGATAGCATCTTCATGAAGAAAGTGTCCAATACATTCATACTTATACTAAAATACCTCAGTAATACTTGATGGACAAGACATAACATGAACAACGCCAATAGAAATTGTAGAAAGTATTGCTTCAACAAAAGAATGATGGAAGAATATTCACCAGAATATTCCACATATGGTCTTCCCAACATTTAATGACCAATTAAAAGTCATTATTTGAATGCCTACTTGCAAAAACAAACATGTAGACCGATCTCCAGATTGAAGACATATTGATTACAAGATCATTCTGGTTTCTTAAAAAAACATTATGGTTTATCAAATGATCATTTTGGTTTATTACAATATCATTCTAGTTTGCAAAAAGTACAAGTCTTTTTCAAACAACATCATTATGGTTTGCGAAAGTACCAACTACATTCACACGAGATCACTATGGACAACTTTTCCCAAAAGATTAAAAGAAGCAAATCAAACCATCAAAAACCATAACAAAATGTACCTCCAGATTGATGGTCTATGAAACAAGTACAACTAGGACAACAAGGATAAGACACTGATGTTGCATCTCAGTAGAAAGGCAGCCTACATACAAAGCATAAAAAGAATGACACCAAACAGTTGTCAAAAGATCTCAGTCTAACACTCACTCAAAATAGAAACGAAGAACTTTATGGTTTTACAAAAGAATATTCTGGTTATTCTATTTTAAAGACATAATTAAAATATATCATTTTCCATATTCCATACGACAATTTAAAGTGTATCAAGATAACTCAAATCAATGGTGAAGCCCAGAACTCGAGTTGAATGCCTAAATGAGGAAAACAACCTCCAGATTAATGACCAGATCAATCTACAAATTGATGAGCTGTGAGAAAGGACGAAAATACATTGTACTTACATTATTCTGCAGAAAGCTCTACATAGTTCTGATTTGAAACAGTACCAACTAACATTGCACAGTTCATTCACTCACTCATTCACGTTTTCCATCAGACTCAAAAGCAAGAACATTCTTCGTTTGTCAAGAACATTCTGACCAACAATATAAACATGTGTTTAATTGCTTTAAAATATATCTGACACTTGGGAAGTGTGTCTAACGACTATATTTAGTTTAAATTGAATATTGAAAGCATTTTACCATCTATAAGTTGAAGATCAATTGGAAGATGAAGACAATAGTTAAATTTACAAATCTACTAACATTTGTTCAAGTAATAACAAGTCAAAAAAATTTCAAGCAAACTCTAGCTCTCTTCACTACATTTGTGAAACAAGTGTTGAGAAGTTTCAAGATCCCAAACACTTTTATCATAAACATCATTTATAACTCAAGTCTATCTTTAATGTTAGATTGAGTGTATTTCTAAAAATCCATTCTAGATTAAAAGGTGACTGTAAAAATCATTTCTAGAGTGAAAAGTGAAGATTGTAATTGATCAAGGTGTGATCAAGAGAAAAGGTGTGAAAGAGAACATTCTAGTTCTAAAGCACATAGTGAAAATCTCACGGTTGTGAGGAATTGATTAGCCCGAGTTGGGTGAACTAGTACACTTTTGGGGTGTGATCTTTCTATCCATTATCTTTAATTATTTGCACACACAAATTACAATTCATTATAAACTAATTTATTTTATTTACTTCTAACATATCAAGAACATTTTGAACATTCTGTTTCAACCAAGATTTATCTTGAGTTAATTTAAATTAAGCACATGGATAAAATTTTAAAAAGGTCACAATTCTAACCCTCTTTCTTGTGATTGACATTGCTACTTAAGTTTTAACTTCAGAGGCATGCTTCGTCTGACTTAGTTTCCTATGATTTTTATCCTCCAATTTCTTTCTTTGATTTTCTTCCTCTGATTTTCTTCCTATGATCGAGGTTTTCTCTAATTTCTTCCATGATTGAGTAGATACTGATGTACTTGTTGATGTGAATGAATTCTTGTTTGTCTACTTATTTGAATTATGTTTCTTCAATAAAACTCAAGTACAATCATCAGTAAATCATCATTCATAAAACTTTAAACATTTATTTCATAAGATTTATTATTATTAAAACATATATCAAATAGTTTTTTCTTCAATATATACGATAGTGAAAAATACATCAATAATTATGAAAAAGAATTTGGTAAAATGAATATTATTGTTCTTTTATTTATAATCATTTTTTAATATATGTGAATAAGAAAAATTGACATTTATTGTGAAACTTATAGAGTAAATTAAATTAAATTTAATAAAATTATATATGATAATATACAAATAATAAAATTGCATATATATATACTTTATTAAATATAAATATAAACACAATATACATATTTATGTGAGTTTTTGATACAAATATCTTTTTTTTTTTAATTTTAATACCAGATTGCCCCACTTTTGAAAAATAATACCAAAATGTCCTACTTTTTAATCTCAGTTGTTGATCGCAACCTGGGGATGCGACCTCCTGAAGCAAAAAAATTTCAACGTCACTAGATGGTAGCATCATGGGGATGCGACCTCCTACTAGCTTGTATTTTTTTTTTTGTTGAAGTTTGTTATTTATTATTGGGTATATTATATTTATTATTACTAAATATTTTAAAAATAATTATAACATTAAAAAATACAAAATATTATTATAAATAATAAAAATAATTAATTTAATAGTATTATATAACTTTTAATAATAATAATAATAATAATAATAATTTTAATAATAATAATAAAAAGAAAATTCTATTAATAAAATAAAAATATTTTTATTATTTAATATATTCAATAATGTATTTTAATATTATATATTCTTTGGTCGTTGAATTTTGTTATTGGGTATATTATATTTACTATTATTAAATATTTTAAAAATAATTATAACATTAAAAAATACAAAATATTATTGTAAATAATTAAAATAATTAATTTAATAATATTATATAACTTTTAATAATTATTATAATAATAAAAATAATAATAATAATAAT
>NC_021164.2:46848633-46849480 GCF_000331145.2 Cicer arietinum
GGTATATCTGCAGCTTCATGAAGATGTTGTGGTGATGATAAAGACGGTGTTTTGTGCATGATATTTTGTTGTGGGATTGATTGAGGCATAGAGTGAACATCAGGATATGTTGAAGGTTGCAAACGTGGATCGCACAAGTATCTTTCCACAGATATGTATAATTTAGTGTGATGCGTGAACCAATTCATATATTCGTTAGTGTGGTATAAAACACCTTCGACGTACTGACATTGCAATATGTAATTCTGACGTTCATTCCAATGTTGAATCTCATCTTTCCAAACCACACTCCAATTATCATCAATGCCACGTCTCATGTCGATCTCATGGTAGAGCGTCATATCTTCTAGAGGTTGCGGAATTTGTTGATGAAAGCCGAACTGAAGCGCGACTCTATCTGCATGATCTCTTGTTCGGGTACCTCGTGTTGGAATCCGAGATACGGTCTCCTACGAAACTGGATGTTAAAAAAACAGGCTAAAGTAAATATTAAGAGATATAAAAAAATTTAAAAGTGCAACTACATGAGAATGAATATATTACTTCTTGAACCATCATATGATCGATTGTATTCCGGTATCCTTCTATATCATTGTGAGGAACTTTACTGAAATTTAAACCTCCAGAATTAAATCTGTCGAATATATAAAAAATAAAAATATAATAAAATTAGTAATACGAAAAATAATAAGTTTTAAAAAATAAAAATATATAAAAATTATGTGCAATAGTTACCTTTGTGCAAGTGGAAATATTCATGCACTGGGTGCATCTGGAGCAACACAACTCAAACGATACCATGCCCAATTTTGCAACAACAATGCACATCCTCCCATCGACATTACGT
>NC_021164.2:46850120-46870936 GCF_000331145.2 Cicer arietinum
TTTTCACCAACATTGTCAAAAGTATCTTTAAGCCATTTTAATTTAATAAAATTACCCTTTGTTGCTCCCTCAGGTGGGATAACTCCTAAATATTCTTGACAAACATCTTTCACATTCACAAAATTTGAACCGGAAAACCAGACACTTTTAATCCTAAAATATAGTACACGTCTTCTAAAGTTATTGTGCACTCACCTATTGAGAGATGAAAAGTATGAGTTTCTGGTCTCCATCTTTCAACCATAGCAGTAATCAAACCGACATCGATCTTGTAGTTTCCAAGTTTGATCACTTCACCAAATTCAGCTTGTTGCAAATACGGTAATATGACTTCGTTCGGTTTTTTGTTGGCATGACCATGACATTTTAGTTTATCCTTCGAGAGATTCTGAAATTAATAATATTAAATATAAATTAATAATATATAAATTAATAATATAAAAAATATTCAATATATAAGACAAGACATTAATATAAAATATAAAATTAATAATATATAAAATATTTTATATATAAGACATTAATATAAAATATAAAATATAAAATTAACAATATATAAATTAATAATATATAAAATATTCTATATATAAGACATTAATATAAAATATAAAATTAAAAAATATAAAATCAACAATATATAAAATATTCTATATATAAGACATTAATATAAAATATAAAATTAATAATATATAAAATATTCAATATATAAGACAAGACATTAATATAAAATATAAAATTAACAATATATAAATCAACAATATATAAAATATTCTATATATAAGACATTAATATAAAATATAAAATTAATAATATATAAATTAATAATATATAAAATATTCTATATATAAGACATTAATATAAAATATAAAATTAATAATATATAAATTAATAATATATAAAATATTCTATATATAAGACATTAATATAAAATATAAAATTAATAATATATAAATTAATAATATATAAAATATTCTATATATAAGACATTAATATAAAATATAAAATTAATAATATATAAATTAATAATATATAAAATATTCTATATATAAGACATTAATATAAAATACTTACAAATGCTTGAATGTATCGACTTTCAGCTCTATGATTTTTGGATAATTCCATGAGTAAAGTTGAAGAAAATGTGTTTGAGAAATCGGAGAAAGTGTGTTTGAGAAGTTGGAGATAGTGATTTTTAGGTTAAGATAGAGGAAGTGTGTTTGATGATGTTGGTTTGGGGTGTTTATATAGGAAATCGCAGGGCCAGAAAGCGATCCTCATATTCAGCCACGTGGGAGGTCGCATCCCCATATTGCGAACCCTTCAGGAGGTCGCCGGGACAAGAAACGACTTCTTTGAGAGGTCGCAGGGCCAGACAACGATCTCCTGATGATGAATCCCAGCCGCTCATTTCTTTTAATCGATGGTTGTGGATGCTTGATGATGAATCCTCATACTTTTAGTTGGACCAATCAAATTGATCTATTCAATATTTAATCTTGACCATCCAAATTCATTTATCAATGGTTGTGGTTTAGTAGAAAAATATCAATCCTCATACTTTTAGTTGGACCAATCAAATTGATCTATTCAATCTTTAATCTTGACCATCCAAATTCATTTATCAATGGTTGTGGTTTAGTAGAAAAATATCAATCCTCATACTTTTAGTTGGACCAATCAAATTGATGTATTCAATCTTTAATCTTGACCATGCAAATTTATTTATCAACAGTTGTGGAAGGTTTTGTAAAAAAATATGAATCTTACTAACTTCTATAAATAGAAAACTAGATCACACTATATCACCACACCTTCTATCTCATCATACCTTCTATCTCATCATAATTCTATCAATTAGATAATCATGACTTCTCAACAAGTCATTTGTATTGTTTATTACAATGGCTCAATTGTCGATGGAGTTGAAGGGAAAACATTTGTAAGTGATTACAAAAAGGCGTTCAAAGTACATTCTAGCAGCAACCTTGCTCGTCTAAAGAATGTCATTAAGAAAAAGTTACAGTTCGAAAACAACGTGACGATAACTGATATAGTTTATCGACACCTTGTCTTCTTTGGTGAAAATACAACCAGATTTGAATTGATGAAGGTTTGTGATGACGAAGATGTTCAACTCATGATTGATGTTTATGCACAATGGTCACAACTTGGCACCATTGAGTTATACATTACATTTGAAAGTAGTCCTACTTCAACAAATCAACCATCAACCTCAAACATGCCTAATCCCAACTATATCTCATCACAACACTATGAACCATACTCTAGCCCTTATCAACCCGACGTATATTCTCCATCACAACACTATGAACCATACTCTAGCCCTTATCAACCCGACGTATATTCTCCATCACAACACTATGAACCATACTCTAGCCCTTATCAACCCGACGTATATTCTCCATCACAACACTATGAACCATACTCTAGCCCTTATCAACCCGACGTATATTCTCCATCACAACACTATGAACCATACTCTAGCCAAAATGAACAAACTCAACATGTCCACAATGTCCACAATGTCTCCCAACAACTTCATCACAAATCTCTCCCAACAAGTCCACAATATGATCTTCCACTTAGTGTCCATTATAATATCAATGAGGAAGAATTAGGTGATTATAGTGAAGATGATGAAACATACTTCGATGAATCATCTGGTGATTCTGACGATGATGATGTTGATGAAGATATGGAAGCAGAAGATCAACTTATCCCACCTGTATTCGATCCACCATTCCACATGAAGAACATTAATCTATCCACCGCAAACCAACCAACTGAATTTGATCACATGTTCATTGACGAAGTCCCAAATTTAGGTGGAATTCTTGAAGTTGGAATAAAGTTTCATAACAAGGATGAATGTGTACATGCAATCAAGCGTTATCATCTAAAACAATCATTGAACTTTGTGGTGCAAAAATCAGATTTAGAAAGGTACGTTATCATTTGTTCACATCCAAATTGTTTGTTTAGATGTAGAGCTTCAAAACGCAAAAAAGTGAATTGTGGGTGATTGGGAAATTGAATGCGCCTCATACATGCACAAATTCTGAACTATCACAAGATCATACAAAGCTCGATTCTAACATGATATGTGCAAGTATAATGCAAGTTATGAGGATGGACCCTTCAATCAAAGTGAAGGTCATTATTGCTCAGATTCAGGCTTTGTATAACTACACAATTAGTTATAGAAAAGCTTGGTTGGGAAAAAATAAGGCAATCAAACAAATTTATGGCAATTGGGAAGAGTCTTACAATCAACTTCCACGAGGGTTATTAGTTATGCAAACGTTTGCTCCAGGAACCATAATGAACATGGTTTGATAAATGGGATGACAATCTTTCATAGACTATTTTGGGCTTACGTTCCATGCATATCTGCGTTTAAATTTTGCAAACCAATTGTGCAAGTTGATGGAACTTGGTTATACGGAAAATATAAGGGAACTCTATTGGTAGCAGCTGCACAAGATGAGAACGACAATATCATTCCAATTGCTTATGCTCTTGTGGAAGGTGAGACAAAAGAGGCTTGGAGTTTCTTTTTGAGAAATTTGAGATCACACGTCACTCCACAAGCCAACATTTGTTTGATTTCAAATAGACACGAATCTATCAAAAGTGCTTACAATAATCTGAATAATGGGTGGCAACATCCTCCGTCAAAGCATGTGACATATTTCACAAAATTTTGCAAGGAAATTTAAGAATAATGCTTTGAAGAACAAGGTTATTTCTATGGGTAATAATTTAATTCTTACTTCTTATCATTAATTAAAAATTAAATTATGAAGTTTTATAATTAGTGTAATAATGCATTGTCTGCTGTTTTAATACAGGTTACTCAATCAATGAGTCTACATAACGATACTACCGCAGAGAAATTGGCATCGTAAACCCAGAAGCTTTGAAATGGTTAGACAATATACCGCGATAAGATTGGATTCAAGCATTTGATGGAGGTAGCCGTTGGGGTCAAATGGCCACCAACCTTGTGGAGTCGATGAACGCAGTATTTAAAGAACCATGCAACCTTCCCATCACTGTTTTGGTCCAATCAACATATTATAAAACAGGTACACTATTTCCAACCATGGCAAAACAACACGCATCAATTTTAGCTTCTGGTCAGGTATACACAGAAAAATGGATGACTTTTATGAAATCGGAAATACATAAATCAAATAGTCATAGAGTCGATAGTTTTGATCGAAACAACCATACTTTCATGGTCCACGAGATAGTAGTTCCAAAAGAAGGGCGACCAATTGGTCATTTTAGTGTAAATCTTCCTAACAAATGGTGCGATTGTGGAAAATATCAAGCTAAACATATGCCTTGTTCACATGTGATAGCAACATGTTCTAGCATCAAATATGATTATTGGAGCCTTATATCCGATGTGTACAAGGTGGAAATAGTACTTAAAGTCTACAGTGAAACGTTCCAACCGATACCAAACGAAGGATATTGGCCACAATATGAAGGTGTTAAGGTGTGTCACAATCCACTAATGCGAAGAGTCAAAAAGACCAAGCACATTAGAACAGAAATGGACACTACGGATAGAGTCCCAAGAAAGTGCGGATTATGTCGGGTATCTAGTCATACTAAGAAACATTGTCCAAACGTTGCAGGCACATCTACTCAAAATTGATGTATTTTTTTTTAATTTAATGTAATTTTATTTTAATGTATTAATATAATTTTCTTATTATTAATATTAAAATTATTATTATTATTAAAATTATTTTTTTAATGTATTTATGCTTATATGTTAATGTATTTTTATTTTATTTTATTAATAGAATTTTCTTTTTATTATTATTATTAAAAGTTATATAATATTATTAAATTAATTATTTTTATTATTTATAATAATATTTTGTATTTTTTAATGTTATAATTATTTTTAAAATATTTAATAATAATAAATATAATATACCCAATAATAAATAATAAAATTCAACAAAAAAAAAATACAAGCTAGTAGGAGGTCACATCCCAGGTCGCTATCATTAATTGGAACTAAAAAATAGGACATTTTGATATTATTTTTCAAAAGTGGAACAATCTAATATTAAAATTAAAAAAAAAAAGATATTTGTATAAAAAACCCTATTTATGTGTGTTGGTAGATGGAGGTGGGAGAAACCGTCAAATATTTGATTTTAATTGGTTATCGGTGTTGAATTAGTTTTGAATTAGTTTATCGAGACAACACATGGTATTTTTTAAAAAGAATTAAATTATTACTAATCACAATATTAAATCACTATTCTTTCTTCTCTTCTGTAACACCTAAATGTTTTCCACCAATTCATGTGTCCTTCTTCTCTCTTCATCCACTAATTGCATCCCTTTCTATTCCCCTTCTTCTTGCTCAACTCAGCCAATCTATTTATTTTCCTATTACAGACCCAACACTCATACGGTTGCGACACATTCTGCACCATCAGACGCGAAATGGGTCAGCCCCTTCTCTCGTGTGTTCTTTGAAAAAAGACACGTCCGCTTGCTCTGTCAGTCGATTTGACTCATCCGGTGTCAACGAACAACTCTATTCAATTGAACTTCGACGCCACGGTCCATACTTCTGGCATTAGTGGGCGCACAGTGGTTTTGATTGTTATGTTCCCTCTCCTAAGGAAAACGGCATAGTGTGGAACATCAAAATTGGCTAACCTATTCTTTTAGTGATATGGAGATATAGAAAACCTAGGCACGACAACGTGTCGGGGCGGAGTCGGACTTTGTCTCGTGCATCCTGCATCTGATTAATCGGGAAAAACTCACACTTATACATCTTTTATGACGGGTGTAATATTTAGACTCATCTCTGCGTCCAATAGAGTTCGAATTTCCTCACATATAATAAAATAATTATTATTAGACAATAATAAAATTAAAAATTATTTTCTCTAAAGATAATGTTATAATTTTTAATATTTAAAAAAATATTGAGTATATTCAATATATATATATAGAAAATTTAAAAAATATTATAATATTATCTGAGGGACGGATTCGAGTACGGGGTGTGGGTATGTGCCAGTGCGGATTATGTTGTCATCCCTAAGAAAACCAACTCAGATTTTTTATTTATATATCATCTTTTTTTAAAAAAAAAAAACTAACTATTATATCCGACATGAAATAATTTTTTTTCTTTAGAAGGTTGCTGGGATGTGAACATGTTAATTTAATAAATAATCACACAATTTTATTTTATCAACTAACTCCTATTTTTTCTTCGATCTAATAAATAAAAAATAAAAATATAATTATAAAAAATTAAAATAATATTAATAAAATAAAATACATTCAATAGAAAGAAAAAAATATATCAAATTTAGTGTGGTTGAGTAAATGTGTCAAAATAAATAAAGTATCCCTAATATTTTGCAGATAAAATAACAACACAATTGTATTTTGTTAACAACTTTAATTTATTTTTTCTCCGATCTAATAAAAAATAATAATAATAAAATATTATTAATGTAATACAAAATAATAATAAAAATATTTGAAGAAAATAAAATTATATTAATAAAATCAAACAAAATATATTTAATAAAAAAAATGTGTTGTATTTTTTTTTATTAGATCAAAGAAAAATAGAAGGGAGTCATTAACAAAATGTGTTGCTAATTTATATGTGCAAAATATTAGAGAGATTTTATTTATTTGTTTTGGCACATTTATTCAATCGCCCTTGATGTTTTTTTTCTTTCTATTAAATATATTTTATTTTATTAATGTTATTTTAATTTTTTATAAATATTTTTATTATTTTTTATCTATTAGATCAAAGGAAAAATATGAGGAAATTGTTAATAAAATAAAGTTGTATTGATATTTTATCTGTAAAATATCAGGGAAACGCTATTTGTTTTGACACTAAATTATTTTTTTCTATTAAATGTATTTTATTTTGTTTTATTAATATTATTTTGTTTTTTTAAATATTTTTTATTGAATTAATAATTATTACTTTGTTAAATTTCTATTTGGAATCATAATTTTTTATTTTTGCTCGCATGTTATTCTACCTATTTATCTAGGTTTATTTTTACACGCAATATATATTACTCTGTTTTTAAAATCTTGGTACAGTTGAGAATTAAACTGGAGATATTGTATCATCCTACTGTTGTCTTTAAAATTAAATAGTGTGACATTCTTTTTTTTGCATGAGTTACAATAATTGTGTTAAAAAATCTAGGTTATTAATATATTGTAATTTCATTAAACCTTTTTATAAATAGATTTTCAGGTCTCTCAACCAAATTACATTTATTATCCTTGTGTTGTTGATTTTTTTAACCATGAATATATGTCCTTGCACAAAAATCAATTAAGATAGATAGGTTAAACAGACATATAAAAATGTTTGTTATATATATTGTCACGTATACATAATTATGATTGATTAGGATATATTTACCATATGAAACATTTTACCCCGAGAATTCATGAAAATCACACACTTAAATGTAATTGAAAAAGTGACAGTCATTATACCACTACACTCCAATAAAGTCAAGTCGTACAAAAGTATCGTATGATAAAAGCAAAGAAATTTCTTCTCAAATAATAAACAATCCTCCATTTTAACCTTTTAAATACTTTCTCCATTCCCTTATTTCAACACCAATTTCCATCACGCCTCGAAAACCCATCACCATGGCCATCAGAGTCATCACCCTTTTACTCTTCCTCTTCGTCACTCTCTCACGCGCCCTCAATCTCCGAAACCCATTCCCCAAACCCGAAATCGCCAGGCTCGCTCATCATACTTACAAACCCCAACTACCTAAAACCGTTTCCTTCCGTCCCAACTCCGTCTTCATCGATCACGTTCCGTTAAAACTCCTCGATCTCCGTCCCGTTAACCGTCACTTTCACAAACGTCTGTATTCTCGCCTCCCGATCCCTTACGTCAACGACAAGATCGTCCGGAGTGACGCCGTCGACAATCCTGTAGATCTCCAGATCCCTTACGGCAACGACATGATCGTCCAGAGCGACTCCGAAGATAAATCTTTAGATCTCCAGATCCCGGTTCGGTTTACGAGGATTCGCGGCGGTGAGTTGAAGTTCCCGAGGATGATGATGACTCATCACCATAACCGTCCACATTACCAAGTCTATAGCCAGGATAATCACCACCACCACCATCACCATCATCATGGGAAGAGTTGGTTTGTGAAGAGGATTCACGAGTTCTTGAATTTGTTCTGATTTTGATGGTGCCTATGAAGAAGGGTTTGTGTATGATATATGTAAATAAAGTTTGCATCTCTTAGTGCAAGTTTAGATATGCGGCGAGTTTGACAGATTCACGGTGAATCAAAAATTTGGGCAAAAGTTACTATTTTAAGTGTTACTATGATTTTATCAAACTCAATGCTATTTTGAACGTGCAATTAGAGATGTGGAAAATGTGTTTGTAGTTTACTACTCTACTAAGATTTAGTGTTATTTAGATATGAGTTGTTAGGGGAATTGATTAGAGTAATACTATGCTATGTTGTTGCTGCTACTTAACAACTATTACTAGTTGATGATGTATAAGGAAGGGTTTGTGTATGATTTTGTAAATAAAGTTTGCATCTATTTAGTGCTTGTTTAGATTGACTACGTATCTAATTCAGTGGCGAAGTTTTCACGGAGTTAATGTCATTAATAATTGTTTAGTACATGTTGGGATATAAAAAATTTGGACACTAGCTAATAAAGTAACTGCATTTGCTATGTTAACATATGAATTGTTTCATTGGCTTGTCTCTTTTACAAATTTCAATATGAGAATTTTGGAAAAAAGGAGAGATGTCTACACTCTTCTAAAATTACTCCAAATTCAGAGACATCTTGATGATTGTGGAGCTTGTCAACAATCATCTTCAGGAATCCCATACTCATCTTTGTTAAACTCACCGACACAATCTGATGACATCTGATAAATAACAAACCAGTTATCAAATATTTCCACAATATTTCATAATTTATGCAAATATAAAAATAAATACTTCTAATTATGGAGAGATTACTTACAGTGAATTTGTAATTATGAAATTAATAGATCTTGTCAAATGGAAATATATTGTGTTTTACTTACAGATCAATTATGATTACTTACTTTCCCTAGACTATACATTTGCTATAACATGTATTCTATTGTCTCAATCTCAACACGAAATATAGTTACTATTACTTGAAAAAGTATAATGAGAAAACAAAGATGCAAAAAGCACTAACAGAATTTGAAAACATCTTACTCCCATGGTACATCCCCTACAAGCATCCAGTCTCCATCTTTATCTTGAGAGGTGAGAACATATTCTGAACCATGCAAAAGGTCCCTCAGCTTTCTCACTCAACATTTCTCTTCCTGGATCTCCATGGGAACCACAATGACCTGAAATTACACAATTACCAACAATTTGAGAATAAAAATAAAGCAACAACCAAGTTAATTTAATATAAATCATTAGAAAACAAATTTTATTGTTAAAGTATATCAAAATAGAAACAGCCGAACATCTTCTCAAGGGCAAAAGATAGTTCCTGGTAATTGATATGTTGTATAAATTCTTTAGATCTACCTTCCTAAGATAGGGAGCAAATACATATAAATACACTCAAATTTGTCATTTTTCAGTTCACACAAATTCTATATTTTTTGTGTACACATACATGTATTAGTTTTCATTTGTCATGAGAACTTTAGTAGTCAACATCGCTAAGCAAATACGATACGGCATTTATCCAGCAAGAACAAGAAAAAATCACCAAAACATGTAGCAATTGGTATACTTTATCAGTAAATTACCAAATGACTTGTAGCATAATGATAAAGTCTCCCTTTGAATAATGGTTACTGCAATCAAATCACTGGAATAATATATAGAATCAGAGTGTCGCTCTTTTGTTAGCTCAATATTAATACACATCTCTAAGTTCAACACAGCAATTGCCATGTAATCAACGTATCAATCGAGCCGACCGAATTTTGGTCTTAACTTTCCTGGCTTGTTTGATAAAACCAACACTACATAGACCATCAATAACAGCTCTCTGAGTAGCCCTTAAGATGTGAAAGCCAGATTTCAAACAACCAATCAAAAGCTGGGAAGCAAAAAGGAACTTCCTAGCCCTGCAAAGGTTGTGCACCAATATAGTATAAGTGAAAGAATCTTTAACCTCCATACTATCAAAAACCTTCATTGCTTGATCAATATGACCCGCTTTACCCAAACAATCAATCAAACAGTTAAACGCCACCAAATTAAAACCAAACCCCAATGAATTCATAAAATCCAAGTGCTTCTCAGCACCCGCAAAATCGCCAACCTTACATAATCCATGGATTATAATCGTATGTGTATACTGATCACATTTCAGTCCTTGTCTCTCTATCTTATCGACCAACTTCAACGCGTCATCGAACCTCCCTTGCCTGCAAAAGAGGTTTATCATTGTATTATAAGAAGCAAGATCAGGCACCAAACCATTACTCATCATTTTCTGAGCAATCTCATCCGCTTCTTCAATCCTCCCTGTCTTCACCAACGCAGCAACCACAGTACAATACGCAAACCCATCAAATGTATAGCCTTTCATCCTCATCTCTGACAATATCTCCAACCCTTGCTCTAACCTCCCACACCTAAAACAACACTTCATAACCGTTGTATAAGTAATTGCATTCGGCTCATAGCCATACTCACAAAACTCCCTTAACACCCTCCTCGCATCCCCTAACCTCTTTGCCTTACACAACCCATTAATCATCGTGTTATAAGTCAAAACCTGAGGAACAAACCCATGACGCTGCAAATTCCTAAACAACATAACAGCATTTTTCACATACCCGTTTTTACACAACCCATTAATCATAACATTATAAGTAGACGTACAAGGATACATTTCACCACTCTCAACTATATCCTTAAAAACACTATTAGCTTCTTCCGGTTTCCCGAGGCGAAACAAACAATGCATTAATATATTGTAACTCCATACATCAGGGCGAATTCCTGATTGAAGCATTTCGTCGAACAGTTGGAGGGACTTAGATAAATGAGATTTTCTAACCGCACCTGAAATTAATGAATTGTAGGAAACAACATCAGGGTTAATTCCCGCTTCTTTCATTCTATTGAGAATGTTATAAGCGGCATCAAGGCTTACGAAACGACAATACCCATTGATTAGTGTGTTGTAGGTGAAGATGTCAGGGTACACTCCTAATTTGATGCCGTCTATTAAAACGACTTCCGCTTTTGATATTTGATTTGATTTGCACATTGTGGATATGCATATGTTCATGAATTTTGTTGATAATCGAGTAATCATAATAATAATCTGAGTAAATAGAGAGTGGAGAATGAAAAGTTGAGAGGAGATGGAAAATTGATTGGGATTTTTGGAGTGATGGGAAGAGGGGTTTGGGTTTTATATCAATAATTAGTCTGTTAAGTTGTAGGCTGTGTCAAATTCGCGTCTTGCTCCGATTCTGAAGTAGTAATGCTGGTACTAGTGAGAGAGATAATAATCGGAGGAAAAAAATAATAATGTAAGGTATCATTTCTATGATTTCGTACAAATGTTTATTACCAAATTCAATATTTGAAGACTTATAATACCGTTAACTATAATTTTTTCGTTAAAAATCAATATTTGCATATTTTTTCGTTAAAAATCAATATTTGCATATTTTTTCGTTAAAAATCAATAAAGTAATCAGCAACATAATAATACCATTAAGTTAACTATATTTTTTTTGAGTTGTTTTTATCCTTCTTCGATTTTATATTTCTTTTGTCTCATTTAATTGTGTCTCACTTAATTGTCTGATTTGATTTATGCATAGTTATAGAGAAAATATTTATTTTATAAATTTTAATAAAATGTGTTTTATTTACTTACATAACCTTATTAATTGTAGTTAATGGAAAATTTAATGAATTGAGATACAATAAATAAAGTATATTAGTAGAAAAAGTAATTAATATTATATTAATATTATAAAATGATAAATAATTTGAGACAAAAATGACAAATGAAACATTTAAAATGAGACGATAAATCTTTACCATCCAAATTTGAACCTTAAAACAATGAATTAAGAATAAGAACAATGTTTAGGACAAAGTTTTTGAGAAAAATTTCAAAACAAAATAGAAATCACATTTACATGACTTACCAAATAAGGTATGAAGAATGAGCAAGACACTATATTATCTCTTTTACTTCTATAGTCATCCAATAACAAACGAAATCAAATTCGGATAACAGATGAAAAAGTTATGAGCATTCTAGTGTTTATCTAAAATTTCAAGAATTTTAATCACCAAAGCAAAGTATACGAATTTGGCTTGTAGATAGGTTTCAAAAGTGGTTCCACGTTAGTAAGATCGATTTTGTTGAGTTAAACAAGGATCCAACCCATTTAGATAAAGTTGGGGCAAATAAAAAACTAAAAAACCACGGAAATGTCGTTTTTGTTAAAGCTACAACAACTATACACTTGTTCAATGTAAAGCTACCAAACTTATATTAACACATTCTTGGTAGTGTTGGAAGCTAAGAGAGAATCCTACAAAAAGTGATAGAAATAACTTTAAGCTAATTCGAAGATTAAAGATGCTAAAAATGCATTTGAAATTTAAGATGATGTATAAATGTCACCATTTGAGTTGCGTTGCTTATAAAAAAAATGGTATCTAGAGTTATAGATATTGGATTCAGGTCAAATGAAGATCAATCTAAAGATAAGAGAAAGGGCTACCACATTAATTAAGGGATCTTATTCTAATTTTTTCATTAAAAAGGACTAAATACGAAATTCTAGGTTGTTACATCCGACGTTGGCCGACACAACATAGACACATGTAGTTATATTAAAAAAAAATAAAAAATTTAAATTATTATCAATGTCAACGTGTTAATGTTAATGTCATTCTCTATTCGTGTCTATCTTAATATTTCATAGGTGCATAACTATTTTACAATATGTTACTAGCTCATACATTAATAATTTCTTTTGAGTAAACTAAGGTATCACACAAGCGTAATTATATAGGCTAATCCCTCAATATAAATGAGATCTATACAAGTGGTAGAGCTTCAAAAATATTCATGGGGTCAACAACAAAAAAACAAATATAAAAAAATATTTATATATGAAGTGTAATAAAATTAAAATTGGTTTAGTGATTAAAATCATTATCTTTCAAGAAGAAACACGCTGTTCAAATTTTTCACTTTTATAGTTTAGAACTTTAGTATATATCTTGCTTAAGAAAATATAAATTAGTTGCATAATTATCACTTTCAACTATCAAGGGTCAAGCTTGCGGTATGATTATCTTTCAAAACATTTTTAGCTATTGGAGAAAAGTGTAAATTCTTCACATATATTATATAGTATTATATACTCTTCGATCTCAAATATAAAACAACAATAAAAATCATATTTTGTGGTCTTAAATGGAAGCAAAATTTGACTATATTTAATGTTATAACTTCTATAATACCCTTTAATTAATGTATATTTTATTTTTCAATAACACAATTTTTTTCATTGAACAAGTTCTCATGTAGGGCAACAAGATTGTAGTGACTTTTTTTTAAATTACTTTGAAAAACTAAAATGCACCAAATGTTTTTCTTAAAAGGTATGAACTTTTTTATTTTATTTGTTACATATAAGATCAAATGAAGTATATATATATATATATATATATATATATATATATATATATATATATATATATAAAATGTTGGAGGCTTAGGATGGGTCGCAGTCTGCTTTAATCTATGTGAAAATCTATCACTAATCTATAAAATGATTTAAACTATCCTAAAATACGAATTTTCGTACGCATTAATCAAAGATGGAACTCTCTATTGAATAGTTAAAGAACCAAAATATCTATAATTTGTACCACCCTATGTTGGTCCCGGTACATTTAGTTCATGACTTTTATTTAACATTAAAAACAAACCAATTTATTTGTTTAGTGACAGAAAACCATTCATGCAGCCAATCGTATTATGGATCTTCGTGACTACAGAATGAAAAAGTAAGCCATTATCTGCAACAACAGTAAAGAAAAGAAAGGAAAACTAAGTGAGATCATTCATCCATGTCAAAATGCTCTCTTATGCACATTATTCAAGCTTCATAGATAGCATTCTTGTAGCAAAATGAATTATGAAATTCAAAATTAGTTAGATATAGTGAGTAAATGTAACACCAAAAATTTAACTATGAATTTTGAGAAATTTTTGTAAATAATACAGACAAAAATGAAATTTTTATTTTAAACTTTATAAGAGCTTATAAGTAAATAGAATTTTTTTGTAAACTTTTTTAATTTAGAATATTAAGATATTTACAAATTTTTAAGCAATCTTTAAATGAGACATAATTAAATTATAAACTTTAATATAGACTAAAGACGTGATCTGCCTCCGACTCACGACATTGAAGAATTGATGAATAATCTGAATACTTATCATATTTCCAACATTTTCAGACAGAATGGGCTAAACAAGGATTCATAAGAAACTTAGACACCACATCTCAACCCAAAACCTTAAGGCATTAGGTTTATGGGTCAATGTGAGACTAACCACTGACCACTAGACTTGATCCACTTGATCACCGAGTCCTTTTTGGTCCACCACTAGAATTGATCCAAGTCCTTTTTTGCTCCCTCATCAAGCCAAACCGGGCTCTGATACCACTTGTTGGGGAGTCCGAGGGAGCCCAACATTCGGGATAAACAAGAATTCATAAGAGACTTAGACACCACATCTCAACCCAAAACCTTAAGGCATTAGGTTTATGGGTCATTCTTCTTATATATCCAATATAGCCTCCATTCCTGGTCAATGTGGGACTAACCACTCATAATTGAATTCCAACACTTCTCTGATGGGAAATTCAACAACAAATAACAATAACAACTCTAACAGAGCAATATGCAGCGGATAATCAATTTCCCAAACTTGCAAGAATCTGTGAGGAGCAACAACAAATAATCACAGCAACTAAAATCACTACCACAAAGTACACAATAATTTTTAACGTGAAAAAACCTTCTCAATGTGAGAAGTAAACAACCACAGGATCAAGCCAGTAATAGAGCTCCACTATGATCAAAATATGGTTACAAGAGAGTTTTAAATATGACACAAATTCGTGCTTAGTAACTAGCCAAAAACATCAAGGTGACCAGCACAACAATCAGCAAAACAATGAGAAAACAAGCATGAAATTGAGAACAAAGTTCAGTAGAAAAACCAGAAAAAACGGCTACTGTCCGAGCTCCTTTTCTCCCACCTCAGACCTCTGATAGACGATCCAACCGGTCAGATTGAAGTACCATGAGTCACGAACCTGCTTTCCAAATTTCAGCCCGATCCGACGGTGAACGAAGGAGATATCGCGAATCTAGTGCAGCTGCTCTGTTTTATGCGAAAATGGATTTTGCCCTTCCTCTCTCACTTTTCTCTTTGCCTCACTCTCTGAATTCAGCTCTCTCTCTCTCTCTCTGCCACTAATCTGACCTCTCTCCACTTGGTTAAGTGAGACACATGAGCTTGCATATATTGGGCCTTTCTCCACATAGGAAGGGAGCTTCATGTAAATCTCTTCCTCCAAATCACCATGAAGGAAAACAGTTTTTACATCCATTTGCTCTACCTCCAAATTAAGAGTAGCAGCCAAACTCAACACAGTTCTAATGGATGACATCTTCACCACAGGAGAAAAAATCTCATTGAAATCAACATCCTTTCTCTGTCTGAAACCTTTCACAACCAATCTGGCTTTATATCTTGGAGATGTAGAATTGCTTTCTTACTTCACTCTAAAGATCCACCTGTTTTCCAAAGCCTTATTTCCCTTAGGTAGTTTCACCAAATCAAAAGTGTGATTATCATGCAAAGACTTCATTTCATCTTGCATAGCATCCAGCCACTTCTTCTTTTCATCACTCTCCATGGCTTCATCATAACATTCAGGTTCGCCTCCATCAGTCAAGGTAACATAGTCATCAGAAGGATACCTGGTGGATGGTTTCCTCTGCCTAGTAGACCTCCAAACTTGAGCTTGAGGTGGTTCAGGAGCATCACCAAGATCCTCATCTTGTGACATCTCATGTTCTTCTTCAGCATCATCATTAGGAACATCAAAATCATCTCCAAGCTGCTGATCACCAACATCACCATGTTGCTCATCATTCTGAACATTATTTTCAGCAGTATCCAGATCATGTGTAGGCATCCGAACTGGATCAACATCAGACAAACCATTATCAATCTCAGGTGTAGTCTTCTCCATCTTATCAATGTCTTCAATGGTTTGGTCTTCCATGAACTTCACATCACGGCTTCTAACAGCTTTCTTCTCAACTGGATCAAACAGCTTGTAGCCAAATTCATCCTGACCATAACCGATAAAGATGCACTGTCTTGTCTTCCCATCCAACTTGGATCTCTCATCCTTTGGAACATGCACATATGCTTTGCAACCGAAGACACGCAAATGATCATACCTGACATTCTTGCCAAACCAAATCTTGTCTGGCACCTCAGCATTCAAAGCACCTGCAGGACTCAGATTAATAACATGCACTGCCATGTACAATGCTTCACCCCAGAAATGCTTAGGCAACTTTGCTTCAGAAAGCATACACCTAACTCTTTCAATCAACGTCCTGTTCATTCTCTCTGCTAAACCATTCAGCTGAGGGGTTTTAGGAGGAGTCTTTTCATGTCTGATACCGTGCTGCTTGCAATAAACATCAAATGGTCCACAATACTCACCACCATTGTCAGTACGAATGCATTTCAACTTCTTGCCTGACTGTCTCTCCACCATAACATGGAACTCTTTGAATTTCTCCAGAACTTGGTCTTTTGTCTTCAAAGCATAGACCCAAAGCTTTCTGGAACAATCATCAATAAAAGTAACAAAGTAAAGTGCACCACTAATTGACTTTACCTTCAACGGGCCACAAACATCAGAATGCACCAATTCAAGCAACTCTGACTTCCTTGAGGAAGGATGTTTCTTGAAGGATACTCTAGTCTGCTTACCAGCCATGCAATGAGAACATTTCTCCAACTCTGCACTCTTTAATCCCGGAAGTACATCCTTTTTAGCTAAACAATTCAGCCCCTTTTCACTGATATGACTAAGCCTGCGGTGCCACAAAGAAGCCTCCATATCCATGGCATTCACACTGTCTTTAGCAACCAATGCTTTAGTCCAATACAGTTTATTAATTTTCTCCCCTCTGGCCACAACTAAGTTACCTCTGGTGAGTTTCCATTTTCCTGAACCAAAGTGATTATCATAACCACCATCATCAAGCATCTGCACAGAGATCAAATTAAAGCGAACATCTGGAGCATGTTTGACTCCTCTAAGCAACAACTGCACTCCCATGTTGGTCTGCAAACAAACATCACCAATACCAACTACCTTGGACACACCATCATTACCCATCTTCAACACTCCAAAGTCACCAGAAGTGTAAGATGTGAAGAACTCCTTCCTTGGTGTAACATGCAGTGTAGCACCACTATCAATAATCCACATGCTCTCATCTGATACAAGATTGACTGAGTCATAGTCACGGAGAATAATCAGATCATCACAAGTAGCAGTAGTAACACGGTCATCATCATCATGATTCTTATCTCTCTGCTTACTGTTATTGTTTTTGCTCTCCCTTTTCCATATGAAACAGTTCCTCTGTATGTGCCCCATTTTGTGACAATAATTGCACTCCACATTCTTGTATCTGGACTTGGACTTACTTCTGTTGTTCTCTCTACTCGCACTTCTGCTATTCTGTCTGTTCCCTTTCGGTTCCTTTCTTTGACTTCGACCCTTGTTCTCAGTGACAAGTACCTCGGAATGAGATGAAGTACCTTGTGCCTTCCTTCTCATCTCCTCATTAAGAACACTTCCCTTTACACTTTGCAAAGAGACAACACCACCAGAAGCTGAGTTTGTAATTGAAAACCGAAAAGTTTCTCAAGAATCTGGTAGAGTATTCAGTAGCCATAGTCCCAACACTTCATCATCAAATTTGATACCCATACCTGACAATTGATCTAGGAGCCCTTGAAAATCATTTAAATGATCTGAAATAGAAGTCCCCTCCTTGTACCTCAAATTCATCAAGGAGTTCAACAAATACAACTTATTATTCCCTGATTTAGAAGCATACAAAGATTCAATCTTCTTCCACAAGGATCTTGCATGTTCCTCATTAGCAATGTGATTATAAACATTGTCTTCTACATATTGCCGAATAAAACCACAAGCCTACTGATGTTCAAAACTCCAATCCTCATCAGTCTTGGATTCTGGCTTCTCACTAGCAAACACAAGAAGATGCAAATTCTTCACAAATAACAGATCCTTCATTATTCCCTTCCATAAATGATAATTAGTTCCATTCAAACAAATCATTCTATTTGTATTTGTCTCCATCATTCAAAAAAGTCAAACAGTCCCTTAACCAAAGAGCTCTGATGCCACTCTGATGGGAAATTCAACAACAAATAACAATAACAACTCTAACAGAGCAATATGCAGCGGATAATCAATTTCTCAAACTTGCAAGAATCTGTGAGGAGCAACAACAAATAATCACAGGCAACTAAAATCACCAATCACAAATGACACAATAATTTTTAACGTGAAAAAGACACAATAATTTTTAACGTGGAAAAACCTTCTCAATGTGAGAAGTAAACAACCACGGGACCAAGCCAGTAATAGAGCTCCACTATGATCAAAATATGGGTACAAGAGAGTTTCAAATATGGCACAAATTTGTGCTCAGTAACCAGCCAAAAACAGCAAGGTAACCGACCCAAAAATCAGCCAAAACAATGAGAAAACAAGCATGAAATTGAGAACAAAGTTCAGCAGAAAAACCAGAAAAAACTGCTACTGTCCGAGCTCCATTTCTCCCACCTCAAACCTCTGATCGACGATCCAACCGGTCATATTGAAGTACCATGCGCCACAACTAAGTTACCTCTGGTGAGTTTCCATTTTTCTGAACCAAAGTAATTATCATAACCACCATCATCAAGCATCTGCACAGAGATCAAATTAAAGCGAACATCTGGAGCATGTTTGACTCCTCTAAGCAACAACTGCACTCCCATGTTGGTCTGCAAACAAACATCACCAATACCAACTACCTTGGACACACCATCATTACCTATCTTCAACACTCCAAAGTCACCAGAAATATAAGATGTGAAGAACTCCTTCCTTGGTGTAACATGCAGTGTAGCACCACTATCAATAATCTACATGCTCTCATCTGATACAAGATTGACTGAGTCATAGTCACAGAGAATAATCAGATCATCACAAGTAGCAGTAGTAACACGGTCATCATCATCATGATTCTTATCTCTCTGCTTACTGTTATTGTTTTTGCTCTCCCTTTTCCATATGAAACAGTTCCTCTGTATGTGCCCCATTTTGTGACAATAATTGCACTCCACATTCTTGTATCTGGACTTGGACTTACTTCTGTTGTTCTCTCTACTCGCACTTCTGTTATTCTGTCTATTCCCTTTCGGTTCCTTTCTTTGACTTCGGCCCCTGTTCTCAGTGACAAGTACCTCGGAATGAGATGAAGTACCTTGTGCCTTCCTTCTCATCTCCTCATTAAGAACACTTCCCTTTACACTTTGCAAAGAGACAACACCATCAGAAGCTGAGTTTGTAATTGAAACCCGAAAAGTTTCCCAAGAATCTGGTAGAGTATTCAGTAGCCATAGTCCCAACACTTCATCATCAAATTTGATACCCATACCTGACAATTGATCTAGGAGCCCTTGAAAATCATTTAAATGATCTGAAATAGAAGTCCCCTCCTTGTACCTCAAATTCATCAAGGAGTTCAACAAATACAACTTATTATTCCCTGATTTAGAAGCATACAAAGATTCAATCTTCTTCCACAAGGATCTTGCATGTTCCTCATTAGCAATGTGATTATAAACATTGTCTTCTACATATTGCCGAATAAAACCACAGACCTGCTGATGTTCAAAGCTCCAATCCTCATCAGTCTTGGATTCTGGCTTCTCAGTAGCAAACACAGGAAGATGCAAATTCTTCACAAATAACAGATCCTTCATTTTTCCCTTCCATAAGTGATAATTAGTGCCATTCAAACAAATCATTCTATTTGTATTTGCCTCCATCATTCAAACAAGTCAAACAGCCCCTTAACCAAAGAGCTCTGATGCCACTCTGATGGGAAATTCAACAACAAATATAATAACAACTCTAAACAGAATTATGTTGAGTTTTGACCATTGCACGAAACATATGATAAATGTCAAAAAATTCAGACCGATTTTTCATAAGATAAATCCAACAATAACGAGTGTAATCATCAATAAACGAAACATAATATCTAGATCCACCTTTGGTGACAACCGGTGATGGACCCCAAACATCACAGTGAACTAAATCAAATGGCGCATATGAAACATAAACACTTTTACTAAACTGTAAAGCTGGAAGTTTAGCAAGTTTACAACCACAACAATCTGAGATATCACAGGTTTGTAACTTTCCTAAGGCTCCAATAGAAGCCAAATATTTTAATCTAGAAGCAAAAACATGTCCAAGGCGAGAATGCCATAGATAAAAACTAGAAGATAAGGAATTCAAGCGAAAACTAGATAATAAGTCAGCAGTAGTTGTGGAGGCT
>NC_021164.2:46871582-46916972 GCF_000331145.2 Cicer arietinum
GTAAAGCTGGAAGTTTAGCAAGTTTACAACCACAACAATCTGAGATATCACAGGTTTGTAACTTTCCTAAGGCTCCAATAGAAGCCAAATATTTTAATCTAGAAGCAAAAACATGTCCAAGGCGAGAATGCCATAGATAAAAACTAGAAGATAAGGAATTCAAGCGAAAACTAGATAATAAGTTAGCACTAGTTGTTGAGGCTGCAGTATTTGGGAGTCGCAGGTCATCCAAAACATAAAGTCCCCCTTGTCTATGACCTGTCCCAATCAGCCTCTCGGAATGTGGATCCTGCACACAACAAGAAGTGGAAGAAAACATAACCGAATAACCGAGATCACATATTTGACTAATAGAAGCAAGACTCAAAGTAAGATTAGGAATATAATAAACATCAGAAAGAGACATGTTAGATGTGGAGACAGAACCAACGCCTGCTAGTGGCATAAGAGTGCCATCAGCAGTCATAACCGACACATACGAGACAGGTTTCACAAACACAAAAGATTTATCATCGTATGTCATATGATAAGATGCTCCCGAATCAAGAATCCATATGGAAGGAGATATACCTAACATACCAGATGAGTTCAAACCTTTAGAAGAGGTGGCAAACATGGCATGTGATTGAGTGGCAAGAAGTTTTTGAAGCTGTTCTGCAATATCAGATATTTGGAAAGCAATCTCAGATGAGTATACATAACTAGAACTAGAGCCAATGGTAGGAGAAGCAGAAGTAACAATATTGGACGATGTCCCCCTAAAATTCTTCTTATGTGCTCTCCCCAATTTCGGACAATGTGCTTTCCAATGTGCTTGAAGAGAATCATCCTTAGCACCAACCATAACAAATAATGATAGGCGACAAACATAATCACTGAGACAAAATAAATTAGGGATAATCTGATGCTGTGCGAGCACGATTTCTCCCCCTCCAGACGTCGTGTCTCCGATCCAACCGTTGAAGACGAAGACCTGAATATTGCGAACCTGCTGTCCAAAAATCATCCTGATCCAACGGTTAACGAATGTGCAATCGATGTTTTTGTGAGACTGATTTAACAAAATCGGGAATATGGTTACCAGCATTCTATCCAAAGCACTCCATTTGATCCATTGTTGAGGGTGCCCACCCTCCCAATAAAACATCTTAGGTAAGCTCCAACAACTGTTTCAAACTTCTCTCATAAGTCCTTACACTGAAATGTTCACCGATCAAATAAATATTACCTCCACTTGTTATTGAATTTCCATTTCTTATTGATCTCTTTTGCCAAGTATTAAGGTCATTTATGTGAGTCAGTGAGTTATGCTGCAGCGAGATGACTCATAATCCAAATCAATGTTTATATTGGAGTTGTCATCTCAAGATTATGGAGTTATGTTAGCTGAACATTAAAAAGTGTTGACTGCTGATTGATAAATAATGGCCATTGATACGAAGGTTGCAGTTGGTGGTGCTGAATTTTGAACCTACTTCACCAATACTCTTCGGGTTTCTTAACTTTTGCCAATATATATAATAGACATTTGTGAAGAGAAATTATTATTAATTAAAATGGCACTGATCGTTATTTCACAACTGTCTCTGAGAAAGTTTAAACTATGTCTATTAAGGTTAGACTATCAAACTTTTACCAGTGAACTAGTTTACGTGAACAATTTTGACAAAATATAGGCTAATATATATTATTGAATAGTGGTCTTTTGACGATTCAAGATGTCATGGTTTTTCAAGAAAATTTGTTAGGACTTAAAGATGAATAAAGTTAGTTAATAATAATAGTTAATTAGTTGAGGTTCTTATAAGGCTATTTATATAAATAGTGAGGGTAGAAAGTTATAGAGATATATTGAATATTGTAATCAATCATTGAATAAAGAATGTTATCTATTGTGAATGGAAAATCCTTGGAGGAGAGATTTCCCTCCTAGTACTCAATAAAAGTGTTCTTTCTTATGAATCTAATTCTTGGGTTCTTAAGAGAATCGGATTATAGTAATTAACCATTTGGATCTTACAATTAATCCATGTGTTCATGAGATAATTCTTAACATGTATATGACTAATTATATTTCCACATCACATCATATAGTTCAAAAGGGTGCTGATTCACTGGCTTTCATTATAATAAATAAATAAAATAAGCATTTAATTACTACAATACTTGAAGAGAGTCAAAAAGTAACTCTGATTTCAGGGCTCAGGAGTAATTGGTACATGATCCAGGCTGTTGACTACTCAACTGAGAACATGGCCATGGACTAACCTGATGAGAAAATCCAAACACATCAGAACACTTCCAAGGAGGAGATCTAGGACCTGTCACACCATGAAAATTAATATCATAGAAACAAATCTCAGTAAAAGGTGAATCTCTTAACCCATGTATCAAACCAGCTTGCAAAACCTTCACACCCCAAACATTCTTAACTGTGATTCCCTTCACAACTGGTAGAGCATTAGGATCAAAATTTTCATCTGGGTGATCCCCTACATCACCAGCAATTTTTATTCCTTGTCTAGCATTTTCAATATAAACATTAGACACTGTTATGTTCTTGATAAATCCTCCTCTTCCAATGTTTGTTTTGATGTGGATACCAACTCCCATGTTGAAGAGGTTAATGTGCTCAGCAAGTATGTTCTCTACTCCACCTGATGTTTCACTGCCTATTGCAATGCCGGCAAATGGAGATGACCCGGTTAGACGCCGGATGGTGATACCGTAGCTAGGGCGACCGTATGAAATACCGTATTCATCCCATCCACTTTTCACTGCCACAAGATCATCTCCTGTTGATATATATGAGTCCTCTATGCAGACATTTGAGCTTGAATCTGCATAAATGAATTTTTCAGGTGATTGGATTCTTTATTAAAGTTGTTGCATTTATATAAGATAATAGTAATAAATGAAGTACAAAGATATTTTATTCGTAACATATTATTTTGCTTCGAAAATTGGCATAAGTAATCATTTTCTTTAGATGCGGTAATTATCTTAACAGACAGTTAATATTGATACGGAAGGAGTAGTATTTACCTGGATCGATTCCATCGGTGTTAGGAGAGTCACGGGGCGCCAAAATTGTGACATATCGAACAACAACATTGCTGCAAAGAAGAAAGAAAGTTTGGAATTAGATTTCAGGAAGAAAGTTCTATCAGTTTGATGCTTTATTATATTATTTTTGTACAATGCTGACAATAAAATTTCAGGTATGAACCCAAAATCCCATGCAAAATTTCCAAATACTTCACCACGCATTAATCTTAGTGTCTTTGATGACATTTTAGTTTCTTTTAATGAAGTTGTTATCAAGAAAATGAAAATATTGTAAAAATATACATTAACTTGTTTACCTGCAGTAAACTGGATGTATATTCCAGAAGGGAGAATTCTTGAAAATGACATTTGAAATAATAATATTTTCAGAATTGATAAATTCAACGAGGTTTGGTCTTGTAAATTGAAGAGTTCTTTGCCTCCACATGTTCCACCACACATCTCCTTGCCCATCAATTGTACCATTCTCACCTATGAAAATATGAACAAGAGTGAAGGATGACAGAGATTAGTTTTGTCATGAAAACTTGTATCCATAGGATAAATAAAAATACAAAGAAGCTTAAGTCAATTTGATTTGTTGTTTAATTTTATTTTCAACTACAAAACTGTGTGACCTTACAAAGAGTCATTCTGTAATTAAAAGTGAATAAAAAAAATGAAAACAGAATATTGAATCAATTATGGGCATGGCTTATATAGTATATAGCTTTTTCAGCATGCAATCTTCTTCTGTTCTTTACAATCAAAAAACATTTTACATTTCATTTTTGTATACTTTGATATTCTTTACTCATTTTATAAGAAACTCAGTCATGTGCTATTAAACACCGACTAAGATACAGATACACATATACACCAGTAAATAATTGAAAAAATAAAAGTGATTGAATGTGGCTATATGTGTTACTGTCATGTCAGTGTCGTGAGATACTAACACATGTCAAAACCAAACACACCTTTAATATGAAGTGTCGGGGATGCATAAGCTAAATTATATGAATTAAGGAATCAATTGAGTAATTTTTCTAGACCTACCTGTGATTATTACATCGCGAACTCCATCGCCGTGGATAA
Organism: Cicer arietinum; assembly: GCF_000331145.2. NCBI lineage: Eukaryota > Viridiplantae > Streptophyta > Magnoliopsida > Fabales > Fabaceae > Cicer > Cicer arietinum. The sequence goes on from NC_021164.2 coordinate 46,875,729, forward strand.
AACTTATATACCTTCCTCCAGGGAGCTCCCTTCCTCTTCCATAAGATGGTAAGGGTGCAATTAAAGGCCAATTTGAATACCTCTAAAGAATGAAGAAAAGGAAAAACATTAAGGCGGCTGAGCAGCAAAAATCAGTGTTCATCTCACAATTACTATATAATACGTTTCATGGTTTGATATGTACAAATTTTACAACAATTTGAAATTTGGATGTTTGAAATATAGGTTTAATTACGTTTAGTAATAGTTAATTAATACAACACGGTATATCACGACACAACTCATTAACCATCTATTAAATTTAATTAATAGCAATTTTAAACATCATTAACAACGATTTTGAAGTGCTCATAACCACGATTTGTTTTGAAATACAAACCTGAAAACCGTGATTGGTAACCCAACAATATAATTTTTTGTTGTTGGTGGGAGGGGGTGGATAGTGAACAAAGAGTTCTTCAACAAGACTTATATGACATGTGATATTTTATTATACGTGGTAGATAAAGTTTAAGCATCAATAGAATCAGAAGAAAAAAAAAATTAATTACACAGTTTCAATTATGCTCAGAAAAGGGATCAATCAAGATTTGATTTTAATTAAACCAAAAATGGGTCCGACTATAGGGATTTAGGAATTGAACGATAAAGAGGTCATAGCAGGTTCAATTCCCCCACTAACAAAATAACAACTAACAACAAACATTTGTCATTTAAAACAAATAAACATTAAACCACAAATGAGGTTCTCATTTATAAAATTAGCATCTATATTTAACTACCATTATTAAAACAATAAGTAGCATTATAGAAGCTATAGTATGGTGGTATTCATTTTAAATAAGTGTGTTCCTTTGAAGGTGTCTATGTTTGTGTGACGTCTGTTTCGGCATTGCATTGCATACCTACAAAAGACAACTTGCTTAAAGATGAGTTAATCACATTGATTCATCGTCTTGTATGACGGGTTGTGGCGATGAGGAATCTGTTCCCTATTTGTTTACGCTTTGTTCGGTGTTTGGTTGGGTTTGAGCGGCTATTTTGAGATGACTTGGGTTGAGTTGCACGTTACATAAAGAGTTTGAAGTTCATGCTAATCAATTTCTTGGTCTTGGTCATGGTGGACGAAGTATTCGATCCAAATTCAGCGCCATTTAGTTAGCTTGTGTGTGATATATATGAAAATCTCGTAAGTCAGTTAGTTATTTTCAATCATGATGTGAGTAATGTTGCATTATTAATTGAGAAGGTGAAATTGATTTCTTTGATGTGGTTTTAGAGCTAAAAATACTAGTTGTGTATGATTTTCATTCATGTTGCTTGCACTCTTGAGTATGTTTGGGTTATACTAATTTCTAGAGGGTGTTTCTATCTTAATGGTGTGAGGTGTTGTGTGGGATGTGTAATCCTTAAAGAATTTTGGTTTGTTTGCTTTTAGTGTAACAAACTATAGTATCTTTATTTCTTAGTACTCCATGTACTAAGAATATTTTCTTTTTATTGTTTTGAGCAATTTCAAAAAAGAAATAATCACATATGACAAGACACTGAAAATATTGACATTGTAAATATAAAATACAGAACACGGACACCAATACACATATATTCATTTAATTCTAATTAAATAAAATATGAACGTTATTTGTGAAAATCTAAATTTAATATTTTTAACACCTAATCACAGTTGTACCGCATCTTTAATCTCTATATATCCTTCTTAGATGTATCCAAAGAGTATTTAAGGTTTATCGAAACAAAAAAATATATATTCTTTTATCAATCACTTGTCTAAATTAACGGACAAATGTCATACTTATCGTGCATGTGTCAGACACCAACGCGTGTCGAACACCACGACCTGCCTAAGAGATGTATGTGATTCAAAGATCATATTTTCATGGTGCAATCACTAGTAGAATAAAGAAGTATGACAGTATTCCACTTCCACTTTGATAATAAAAGTATACAATAATATTGGCCAACAAATTAGGTGTACAGTATGGCAATTGTTAATGGTGTGAATGTGATGCACATGCAGCCATGCAGAGCACAGACCCACCAATGCTTTCAGCCTCAGGGCAGGCCCACCATAGTTTATGGACATTAGCTGTTTCCGACAACCCATTATCTATAGAACCATTTTTAACCATACATTATTCTAGGGAACATTTAAACACATACTCATACTACCATTTAACTTACCAGAGATTATCATCTAAAAAATTTCCTTTTTTTTGACAATATTCTCAATTTGTCATCCTTATATACCATTGAATTTAATTACAAGCCATGAAGCTTACTATTTTTTCCAAAAAAATTGCTAAATTACTTTAAATGATGGTTTGTTAAATTCCACTTCTACTCATTCAATTTTTTTTTGTCACCATATTATTATTATCTATTTGATTTTAGTGTCAAGTGGGCTCTACCTAATGCTCAGATTCAGATTACATGGTAAAAGAAGAATAATTTAAATATATTAAAAATTGTAACTTGAAGTATGGCAATTGTTAGAGAATAAATTGTAACTTAAGTATTGAAATAAAATTTAATTCTGTAAAAAAAATAGTAAAATTTAACTATTAAATTAATAATTTTGAATATAAATAATAAAAATATCAAATTTGATAGTCTAGTTATAAGCAAAACCCAAATAATCTTAATCAATTTAATCATATTATTGCTAAAATAACTTTCAATTAATCTAGATTTTATTTCCCAATAATATATTTCATTTCTAATTAAAAAATAATGAAATAAAAGAAAAATGAAATCTAGATAAAATGAGATCTTGAAAAATGAAATCTAGATTAAATGAGATCTTGAAAAATGAAATCTAGATTAAATGAGATCATTCATGTTATTAATAATCATTAATTATTTTGTATGTTTATATTAAAGAGTAGATGAAGTATATGTTTACCATCCATAAAAAAATTACCTTTTACTTGTTTACCCTAACGCTTCTCTAAAAACTATATTACATTTCATTAGAAAAAAGTTAGGCTTTTTACTCTACATTGAAAAATAAAAAATTAAATTATTAATAGTTGAATGACATATCATCTATCTACAAAAACATTTAATTTAATCAATTTAATAGATATTATATAATAATGTATAAGTGAACAAATAAAAAAAAATAATTGATTAAAAAATTTATAATACCGATTCACTCTGGTTTTTTTTTTTACTGTATCTTACGATGAATATGTAGCTATGTATGTACCTGTGTGGCTTTGATAACAGCACCAGCAGCAAGATAAAGAGTCATATGACTAGTCACATTGAAGCTTTCCGTTAAGTAAACACCAGGAGGCACATAAAGTAGCGTTCCACCGCGTCTCTTTAAGTGCCGAATCCGGTAAATTGCTTCTCTAAACGCCTTCGTGTTCAGCGTTTTACCGTCGCCGATGCCACCGAAATCGGTTATGGAAACCGTATCGCCGCGCTGTCGAAATGGAACTATGCCGGAGCATGTTTCAGTGTATGTAGAGAAGACTGAAGAGAAATTGAAGAAGAAAATAAAGAGGAGAAAAGTGGAGGTGATGGAATTTGATGAGAGAAGAAGCATCTTTTGTTGTGTTTTGGAAATGGAGTTAATAGATAGATGTATCTAGAGTATGTAGTGGCCGTTGGGATTTGATGATGAAGCATTTATTTAAGGGTTGCCTTTATTTAATGATAGAAATAAAGCGGTGGTTCTTTAGTTTAAAGAGAGAGAGAAAAGAATCTCTTTTAGTTTTTCTTTTCTTCCTTTTATTGTTTCTATTTTAGGATGGAGATTCTATTTTCTATATTTACTTTCTTGTGAGTAAAACGCAAATGTATATACGTAAATTTTATATTTGCTTTTTTGTGAGTAAAACGCAAATGTATATACGTAAATTTTCTATATTCACATTATCCAACTCTACTAACTCTACCTCTCATCAACCTAATTGAAACTCGTGTAAGTGGGAAGAATGAAACCCAAAGTTTAATTGGAATAAAAAGCAGATTTTTTTAATCTACTAGTACAAAATACACGTACTTAAAGCAATGAATTAATGATGATACTGTCATCGAAACTTCTAAAATATAATTAGAATTTTTTAATAATTATATTAATGTAATAAAATTAAATAATTTAATGTATCACTTGATTAAGTGGTTGTAATATTTGGGTTTAATTCATCTATTTAGTCATCATCTCAATGCTTCTGTTAATTTACCAAATATTACAATCTTTTTCAAAAGTTATTTTCTTTCACCAATTGTTACGAGTTTCTCTATAAATAGAGATACTTTAGAGGCATAAAGGACAAGAGACAAAATTCATGTTGCATGATTTAAATTTATGTCAAAAATATTTCCGAGTCATTTCTTTTTTTCTTTAGTGCACGAAGTAAATGAAAGAACTTTTTCTGTAAACTATCATTGATCGATAGAGTTGATGTGAAAGTGCAATTCACTTCAAGGATTCCAAAGTATCCGGAAGGTGATTCGCCAATTAATTTGTTTGCATTCAATAGACATAGATTAGTAGGGGCGAATCTAACCTAAAGCTTAGTGTGATATACATGCTTTGGAATTTATGTGTGCAACTTTCATCGTCATCAATTTCATCTTCTTTTTGCTCAAGATTTGCAGTATACCCCCAATAAAATATCCAACAATCTTTAAGTTTGATTTTCGATTTATTTGTTATTAATTAATAACTGCAATTTTAAAAGAAATGTGATTTATTTGTTATTAATTAATAACTGCAATTTTAAAAGAAATGAACTCTCACATAATTATTTATTTATGACCATTGTGAAAGTTGACAAATGTTGATGGAAGAAAGTAATAGAAAATCTTAATGATTTTATTCATTTTTTTTCTATTGTGATACTTATTTGGATTTACCATAGAACATATTTAAATATGAAATTTCAATTAACAAATAGAATTTATGATGAATGTATTAGTTATAATATAACTATGAAGATATGGTTTCTTTTATATAAATAAAATAAACTCTTATTTGTTAAGGAGTAGATGACTTACATGTTTGGACTCACCTTATAATATTTGATTATGAACAAAAATTATGATCATGTTTTGTTAGCTTGTGGCAATATATATTTAATGCAGTCAATGTATTATATCTTGAACTTGGATATATTGAAAAGAAAATTATAATTTTAATTTGAGATGCTTATTAAATATAGTAAAAGGTAAAATGACATCAAAGTTTGGGTATGTGATAATTGAAATGTTTATTAATTGTATGTGATACAATGTGAAGAGATTAAATGAAAAAGTGTCACGGTTTGGTGATAGTTGGTCAACACTATCAAGAATATAAAAGATAATCGGATGTTTGATGTAATGCATGACTTGTACCAGACCTGATATAACATATGGTGTTGCAAGATTAAGTCGGTATACAAGCAATCCAAGTAAAGAACATTGACATGCTATTAATAAAGTATTAAAATATTTGAAAGGAACAATTAACTATAGTTTAATCTATAGTGGATATCCTTCCGTTTTGGAAGGATATACATATGTCAGTTGGGTAAATGATGTTGAGGATCATGCTTCCACAAGTGGATGGATCTTCAACCTTGGTGGATGTGTAGTTTTTTATGGTTCAAAGAAACAAACTTGTATTGCCAACACACCATGGTTGCATAATTTTTTGATCTAGCACCATGGATGCATAATTTATTGATCTAGCTGCAGGTAGTAAAGAGGCTGAATGACTAACAAATTTGTTGTATGAGATACCAATTTGGCAAAGTCAATGGTACCAATATCCATACATTGTGATAGTCAATACACACTATCAAAAAAACATATACTCAAGTATATAATAGAAAATAAATACATAATGGTTTAAGACATAGCTATGTAAAGGATTTAATGGAGTGATATCCATAGTGTTTGTAAGAACTAAAAAGAATCTTGCAAATCCTTTGACAAAAGGTCTGACAAAGGACATGGTGTTGAAGACATCATTAGGGATGTGGTACAACCTCATATCTAAATAATCACCAATGGTGGAAACGATCTACTCACACTTGAGTAACATCAAGTCTTGAGTTCAATGATAGGAGTGATTGAAGTACTTGACAATCAAGTCTTGAGTTCACACTTGAGTAACATCAAGTCTTGAGTTCAAACTATCTACATTATTAGAGTGATTGAAGTACTTGGCAATAGATACATCCCAAAAGGTAAAAGTACTTGGACCATAACATAAAAATGATAGGAAGAGGTCTCCTCTTAATGGACATATAGCATATATTTGCTGGAATGTATAATTATGGGTGCATTTCTGATATAGTCCACCTATATGAGAATGAAGTGGGCCGCTTCATAGAGTTCAATGGTTTGACTCTTAAATTCTCATGAAAAGGATACGAGACACAGGGCCTTATGAAATGTGTCATCTTTATAATTCGATCAATGGTATCAAGATTTTATGTGTGAGTTATGCACACTTGTTCTAATGAATGGTTGGTTTAAAGCTTGTCTACCAATCAAATCAAGATGAGTAAAAACATAATATACTAAATAATGGTTCAAATCGCAAGATACCTTTATTTGAAACCATGAGATTTCTAGAATAACCGATGTAGATATATTTTGAAAATGGTGGGGGATTGTGAAGGGAATTTCAAAAATATATTTGGAATTCTCTAATAGCTATATTAATGTAGCAAAATTAAATAACTTAATGTATCACTTGGTCAAGTGGTTGCAATATTTGAGTTTAATACATTTGTCAGTCATCGAACCAATGCATCTGTTAAGTTACCAAATGTTACATCAAGAGTTGTTTTCTTTCACCAATTGGTATGAGTTTCTCTATCAATAGAGATATTTTAGAGACATAAAGCACAAGGGGCAAAATTTATGTTACATGAGTCAAATTTATGTCAAAAGTATTTCTGACTCATTTCTTCTTTTCTCTACGAATGAACTTTATTTTGTAAATTATCATTGATCATAGGCTTGATGTGAATGTGTAATTCACTTCAAGGATTCCAAAATATCATAAAATGGATTCCCCGATTAGCCTGTTTGTATACACTATATATAGATTTGATAAGAATGCAATAAAATACACAATAAAATGACAAAAAAGTACTCTAAAAATACTTTATTTGATAAGAATGCAATAATTTAGTGTTATATTTTTAAGGATTTTGATATCTTAAGTAACACTCATTTATTAATTTAAAGCTTATATATTTTTTAATATGCTAATTTAAGTATCTGTCAAGTTTACAACTAATTATTGTTTCAATTTTACTTTTATTATTATAACTAAAATCTTTTTTTATTCTTTATAATTTATTTATTATTATTTGAAATAAATAAATTAGTAAACAATTTTAAATTTTAATGTAATTTAAAATAATTTTAATAAATAATATTTTAAAGTAATTTTTTAAGTAATTTAATAATTATAATTTAAAATAAATAAACGAGCTAAATAAATATAAATATATCAGTGAACTTGAACCCCAAGTCATGAGACTTAGTAAAACTTGATGAGAATGGAGTAAGTGAGAAGAACCACAACCCCCGCTCCGAGATAGTGGGGGAGGTTACGAGAAAACCGCATTGGAAGTTCAAATATATAAGTAAGAAAAAACAAACACATAAGGATTTAATTCATTGTGCAAACACTTATCCTAAAAACCCCAAAGATTTGATCACGGTAAACCGTTGACAACCCCTCAAGTTTCTATTCAAGAACATTTGGTGTCCATCGTGGGGTCCAATAAAACTAACTCGGTCGCAAGTCTTTTCTAAATTTTGTCACAATCATGCTACAAAACATCAAGGCAACGCGTCTCTATGCAAACAAAACCTTTTTTTTTGTTCAAGTGTAGCATTTATTGTATAAACTGACACGAGCTAGATGATCAAACAAAAATAGAACATAAGGTGATATAAGGTGTATGACCTACAAACAACTTAAGACCTTGTAATTGCGGTGTGGATGTGCCATTTGCAAGTCTTGTGGTTATCCCTCGAGGATAAATCTGATGTGAATGTGCCACTCACACGTCTTGTGGTTGCTCCTCGATGATAACTCCAATGTGAATGCGCTACTTGCAAGCCTTGTGGTTGCCCCTCGACGATACATTCTGATGTGGATGTGCCACCTGCAAGTCTTGTGGTTGTCCATTGATAATAAAATTCTATGTGGATGCATCACAAGCAAGGCTTGTCATTGCCTATATGAAATTGAACTCAATGTGTTACAAGTAAGACTTGTGGCCACCCTTGTAAAACTGAATTGAATCTACTACATGTGAAAAACTTTATTGCCCTTGTAATGTTGAATTGGCCAAAGCACAAAAAAGGCTTGTGATTGCCCTTCGATTAAAACTCTGTCAAGTGGCCGGGAAAAATATAATATAGGATATCAGAACCGTAAGTTACATATTTTGTCGAGTTGGATATGTCACTTGCACAAACTTGTGAGTTCCCTCATTGATTTTGGAAAGTGTAATCTTTTTTAGAAACAAGCAAAATGGTTTACAAAACCAAATATGAAACATATGACTATTTATAATACAATGATAATAAAATTCAGGTTTTAAATCTAGCTTTAATAATGGGTCAGAGTTTTATGAAGTAACATATTTATTTTTGTCAAATTAACTATGCAAAAGCTTGAAACAAGTATTAGTAAATGATTCCCAAATTGAATATGAAGCAATAATAGGTACTCGTTTTGTAATGAAGACTTTAGACAACAATTATAATTGATACATTACGTTATTATATTAAATCAGTTATAGAAGTAACGTGAATTATAACTCAACATGTTATCTCAAATATTTCTCCCCAACATGTCTCATGTTTGGGGTCTATGTATTGTTGTATTATCTTGGTTTATTATCTTAAGCATTTCACCTTTACATGCCTCTTTAGGGAATTGTGGACCGTCATGAATTATTTTTGGTCTATGGACCGAGTTACTAAAGCCTGAGCAAAGGTAGAAATCGAGTTCAATTGAGCTCAACCCAAATGAGTGAACTTGAACCCCAAGTCACGAGACTTAGTTAAACTAGATGAGAATGGAATAAGTGGGAAGTACCATAACCCCCACTCTGAGATAGTGGGGGAGGTTATGAAGAAACCTCATGGAGAGTTCAACTATATATGTAGGAGGAAGCAAACACATAAGGATATCATTCATTGAGTAAACACTTATCCTAAATACCCCCAATGACTTGATCACGATAAACTACCGACAAGCCCTCAAGTTTCTATTCAAGAACAATAACTAATGAGTCTAGATTGATTTTCCATTTTATTAAGATTGAATGTCTTTTGAAGGTGAATTATCTTAATATAGTTAAAGTTTCCTCCTAAGATACAAGAATGATGCCTAATTAAATAACTCATTGAGGTAATTTAATTTAGATTGAACCCATTAAAATCTATGATAATTCATTGAATCTTCAAAATACCAAACTTACTCTCGTGATTTAATTCTCTACTTTAATTCTTATAATTCAATAATTAGGTTCACTTTCCAATACCTATGATTATGGAAATAAGGGATCCAACAAATTCACATAACATGAATGCTCAATAAGAATTAAATCAAAGTAATTCAATAATTAACAAAAGACAAAGAACAATCAATATCACCATCATCATGATATATTATCATCAAAGGATATACCTAATACTATAAATAAGAAATCTGAAGGTGAAAACACGAGAAGATGAGTTGAATTGTGTTTGACAAAGTTGAAATTTTTTGATAATTTATTAAAAAAACTGGTTCGATTTTGGTGACTTACTTGGAGGAGAAGCAATCGGGTTTAGAAGCAACAACCAATGAAAGCATAAATAATTTGACTCCTAGTTTATCCTAGTTTACCACTAACTTGGCTACATCCAGTCCCCTCATTCAGAAGGCTTTAATCCACTAATTCAAATATCTTGAAGTACAAAGCACATGATCCTCCAAGTCAGTATTCCCAAACACAACACCAGATTTTATAGGAAGTAACCACATTGACCCTACAAGCCAAGTTTTCTCCTAACAATCTAACAACCCCAGATTGAAGAAGGAACTAAACCACTATCGGGTTGGATACAAAAGATTGGAATTTGAGTAGTTACTTCTAACAAAGCTGATAATAATAATAACTCTCACACTCTAAGAAAAAAACACTCAGAAAATATTTCTAACATGAACAAGTATTTTTCTCTTTGAACTCTATGATGAATTGAGAACTTTGAGCTTGAGTTACTCTTTTATGCTTTTCGATCATTTTCTCCTTCAGCCTTGAGTGTCTATTTATAGTGAAAATTTGGGCTTCAATTTATTCTTTGTTTAATTCTGAATTGTATCTTGTTCATATTGAGTTTGTAAATTCTTCATATTCATTATGTTCCTGTTTTGTGTAGATTGAGTTTGTAAATTCTTCATATTGATTCTATTCATATTTTGTTGTAGATAAATCTTGATCAAATCTTAATTAAATCTTCTTCAAATGTTGATCAAATATTCTTCAAATCTTGATCAAATCTTAATTAAATCTTGATCAAATCTTCTTCAAATCTTGACCATATTATCTTTTCAAATTGGTCAAAAAAATTCTTCAATTATAAATTTGAATCAAATCATATTTTAGATTTTCATCAATTATAATTTTGAATTAAATCTTATTTTATATTTTCTTCAATTGTAAATTTGAATCAAATCTTATTTTATATTTTTTTCAAAAACATGAATCTTCTTTCACACTCTTTGAAGTCAAATATATTGTTTTCATAAAATACTTTTGTTAAGATCAAAACTTTAAATAGAAAAACAATTTGGTTCCAACAATGTCGCGATATTTGATGATGACAAAACTTGTATTTTTTATAACAACTTTTCTTTATATTTCTTTGACTCCCCCTAACTTAGGGCTCCTACTAGGACCCATAAGTCTTAGTATCCTTTTATCCCCATATTGTCAAATATATTTCTCCCCCTTTTTTCATCAGACAAAAAGACTATACAGTGAAACTTTTTTTTATATAAATATATAAACTTTTTTTTTGTATTTTTTTTGAATAAAATGAATATAATATTACAAGAAAATATAAAAGCTAATGTAAAGTTAAACTACTTTATCACAATATCAGTCAGGTATGAAGGTAAGGTTTAGGTTTCTCTTGATGAAGTCAAACCTATCTTTAGGTAGTGTTTGGTGAATATGTCAGTCCATTGGTGTTCAGTGTCTAAAAATTGAATGTTTAGTACTCATTTTTGTGTTGGAAAAATATGACTTCTTTTGATTAAGAATAAGAGAATTAAGATCAAATCCAACGTGTTCAATTTTAATTCCTATATTAACTATGCAAGATTCATACACAAAGTACACAGCGGAAATATTAGATCGCATACAAGATGAACATGAAAAGTAAAGAGATAAGGGACAGAGAGATTGCACCAAGAGTTTATACTGGTTCAGTCGTCTATCAGACGACCTACGTCCAGTCCCGAAATTAAACGATTTCGGCCTTTTTCAATAGAATCTTAAAGTGTTTTACAGATGTTCCAGCGCTCCCGGCCTATCAATCTTAAAACTCTCTCTATTCTATTCGGCGACCACTGTATCCCAGAGTTCCTCTACAAACTCTTCCAAGATCACAGTACAGCTTCTTCTTGATGAGTCCTCTCAACAACGAAGATAGCTACCAGTTTCCAAACTAGATTTTCTAAACTTTCAGTTACAAAGAATTGTATTTTACAAAGAACTAAAGAAGTATCATGAATTTGACTCAATCACTATATTGGTTCTCACAAAAAAGGTATTTTGGGCAATGAATGTTTGTGTGGTTGTAAAACTTTTCTCTCAAGGTTGTTCAAAGGTTGTGAAAAGTTTTCCAAAAGTTGTGTAAGTTCTTCTTCAAAAGTGATTGAATCAGCTTATATATATTCAAAGAAAACACCAGGACAATCGATTTCCTAATCGATTTTATAAAGCTTTAATCGATTGCCTAATCGATTTTCGCATGTCTTGTTTTTCTTGAATCTTGAACATATAAGCATGAATCGATTTGCCAATCGATTCTTTTAATACATCAATCAGAACTGAAACTATGATTTTCTCCAAATCGATTGAGTAATCGATTATAGATGTTTTGTTCCAACAACGAGATCAAAACAATCGATTTCTCAGTCGATTTCACAATCACAGTCATAATCGATTTGGTAATAAGCTGAAACCTTTCTATAACTTAAAAATGAGCTTCAATCGATTTTCCAATCGCTTGTGTCTGATCAAAGTGGCTCAGGCATAAACGTCAATCGATTTGCCAATCGATTGTGCTTGTTACAGAACCTCAGCTATTTTGACAAAATCTATTTGCCAATCGATTTAATCAAAGTTTGTTCTGATGAATGATTATCTGCAATCGATTGCCTAATCGATTGCTTCAAACTTGGAGTTTAAGAAAACTAAATCAATTCATGTCCCAATCAATTTGTTGCATCACATAACTTATTTCTGATTTTAAAACTTGGTCACAATTGATTGATTCCATAACTGGTTGTTTCTGTGACTTGCTAAATCGATTGCTTAATGGATTGCTCAATCGATTGTCCAATCGATTAGAGTTATACCAGAACTCAAGTTTCACCAAAAACATTTAACCAATCGATTGCCCAATCGATTTGTTTAGTGAAAACACTTGTTATGAGTCAGACAATCGATTCATCAATTGCTTTATTTGTTGATTGCTTTATATTTATTGGCAAAGGCTTAAGTGTGAGACCATAGTGATTAGTCTACTAAACTTATTACTATGACACCTAATAACACTATACAATTTTGCGTCTTTCTCAAGTGCATCCTCCAACTTTGGTTGATTCCTTGAGTTGCAAGCTATTGTTCCAAGTGTGTGGTGTCTTCTTGTTTGCCTGAAATATTTCTCAATTCAAAACATTAGATCAATCAAATATTTCATATGTACTGTGTGTTTGGGAATTAAATCAAAAACATGATCAGGGAAGCTCATGACTTACATTTTGAACAAAGTCCCTAATGAAGTGATGTTTGATCTATATGTGTTTAGCTCTAGAATGTAAGATAAGGTTTTTGGTTAGACAAATGGCAAAAGTGTTATCACAATAGATGGAAATGTTGGTTTCTAGGATTTTGTAATCTTCTAATTGATGTTTCATCTAGAGTAGTTGAGAACTGCAGCCAACTGCTGAAATACATTCAGCCTCTGCTATTGGCACGACAATGGTGTTTTGTCTCTTGTTTGACAAAGATATTAAGTTGTCACCTAGAAATGTGTTGTTGTCACTAGTGTTCTTTCTTTCAAGTTTATCTCCAATATAATCAGAATTATAGTACCCACTAAGTTTGTACTTAGGAGATTTATTGTAGTATAAGGTAAGGTTGGTAGTGCCTTTTAGGTATATAAGGATTCTCTTAACAGCAGTTAAATGTGATTCCCTAGGGTCAGATTGAAATCTTACACATACACAAACACTAAACATGATGTCAGGTCTGGAAGCGATAAGGTGAAGTAGGGATCCTATCATTCCTCTATAGGTTTTTTTGGTCAACTTTTTGGCCTGAATCATATTTTTTAAGTGAACAAGTAGGGTGCATACTCTTTTGTATATTTAGTTTGATAAATGTATATACCTTTTTTACTTTTCTGAATTTGATCCTTAAGAAGAACTTAAGTTCTCCCATCATACTCATTTGAAATTCAAGTTGCATCAATTTCGAAAATTCTTGGCTAAGAGTACCATAAGTAGATCTAAAAATAATGTCATCAACATAAATTTGAATAATAAGAATTTCATTTCCTATTGATTTTCTAAAAAGTGTATTATCTATTTGTCCTCTTTCAAAGTTATTTTTAAGCAAGAAGTTACTTAATTTATCATATCAAGCCCTAGGTGCTTGTTTTAGACCATACAAATATTTTCTAAGTTTAAAAACATGATTTGGAAATTCAGAACTTTCAAAACTTGGGGGTTGTTTAACATAGACTTCTTCACTTATATAACCATTTAGAAAAACACTTTTAAAATCCATTTGAAATAATGTAATATTATTATTTGCAGCAAAAGAAAGTATGATATGAATAATTTCTAACCTGGCCATCAGAGCAAATGTCTTAATGTAATAAATGTCCTCTTGTTGATTGTAGCCTTGTGCGACAAGTCTTTCCTTGTTTCTGACTACTTCACCTTATTCATTTAGCTTGTTTCCTTGTTCCAATAATGTTCTTCTTTGGTCTAGGTACTAGATCCTAAACATCATTCCTCTTAAATTCATTTAAACTTTCTTGCTTTGCAATAATTCATCCACCATATGTCAATGCTTCATCAATAGAGGTAGGCTCAATTGATGAGAGTAAGCCAAACAAAGTGGTATCTTTTAGTGATGATATAGTACTCAAAAGATCACTTGCACTTCCAATGATTTGAGTCGCAAGAGTATATGACTAGTACTTCCATTCAAATCTTCCTTCTGACTTATCTTGATTGTTTCTGACTTGATCAGTTTCATCCTTTGAAGAATTGTCATGTTCTTCTTATTTGCTTGTATCCTCTTATTTTTCCAGTTTTTTTAGTTTGTCTATATCTGCTTCCTCTTGTTCCGATAAACCTGCACTATCATTATCTTTTCTTTGACTTTTTAAGGTCAAGTTGTTTTTCATATAACATAATATAAATCAGATAATTGAAGAATGAAATCAATACATCCAAAACATCAGTTTTGTTTCTAGTGGTTTCTGCTTGTTTCGTAAAAACCAAACTTGTATGCTACTTCTGCTGAAGTGTTCAAATTATGTGGGTCTCCTTGTTCCTCTAAATTTTTGAGAACCTTCAAATTACTTATCTTGCTTTGATTTTGAAGATCAAGTTTCTTGTTATCACAATAAACATAATATTAGATAATAATTAAATTTAAAAGAAATATATAAGCTATATGTCAACAGTTTCAATTTCACTCTGAAAACTCTCTTATTTCTCCTTTTCTAGTTTTCAGATTCTGAATTTGCATATTCTCTTATTAGATGGTATGGATGAAGGGATTTGAATTCCCTTCTAGGTTTGTAGTCTTGACGAATTTGATTGGAGTGTTCGAAGAATTTTCCTAATTCTGATTTTTAATCTATCACTTTTGTTTCTACTGATATATCGGGTTCCTCTAATGGTAATTCTGATTCTTCTGATAGTTCCAGTTCTATTGATATGTGTGATTTCTCTCCCAGTTTTGATTCTGTTGATACTCCAGATATTTTTCGTTCATCATAAGGTTTTGGTACTGATAGGCATAATGTTGACCAGTCATTTTTTCCACCAAAGTCAGTTGGCTTATGTTTGTTAGGTCTTGGAACATAGACCTTTTTCCCTTCATGTATTGCAAGCATCCAGTACCATGAATGGTGTTTCAATTTGGTTGCTTAGAACATCTGCAACATAAACAATTTTATCTTTTAGTACCCAATTCTGATTGGGTCCTGATGTTTTAGTTTTTAAAGGTTTCTTGTTTTTCCATGTGGCTAGCATATGACAAGATATTTTAGTGTGAAATTTCTTATAGAAAATAGTACATAAATCATCAAAGTGAATAAACTTAGATTGAGTTACATTTTCTTGAAATCCTATTCATATTTTACCATTCCTAATAACACCATAAATCATATATGCATACTTGCTTCTTTCCATACCATTATCAAGAAAATCTTGATATACTTCTTCATGCTTATCAAAGTTACATGTGGTATTTTCAATTATTTTTGATTTATAATTACTTTTTAGAGTTAGATTTTCAGTCTTAAGTTGAGCAATATCAATTTTGAGATTTGCATTTTCAGTTTTAAGTTCAATAATATCAATTTTCAAAGTTGCATCATCTGCCTTAAGTTCAACAATATTAGTTTTCATAGTTGCATTCTCTATTTTAATTTCAATAATATCAGTTTTTAGAGTTGCATTTTCTGTTTTAAATTCAACATTTTGATTCTTTAAAACATTAACTTTTTCAGTTAGATTTGTATTAGCCATTGTTCTTGATCTGAATTCATTGTTTGAGGTCCAAATTTGAAGTGATCATTCTCTTCATTGATCATGGCTAACCGCTATCGACTTGAAGACCCATGATCGATGTAGGATTCATTGATTTGTAAATTACTTTCCGTGATCAAAATCCATTTATCAAGTACGAGGTTTACTTCGCACAGAAAATCAAAATTCTTGCATATAGGATATACAGCGTGTTGATAATAGTGCTAAATTATAAGTATGTGATTGCATGTTATATGAATATGATTATATGTGTTGATTTATGGATTGCTGTATTTTTCGTTGTTAATGACTTAAATTATATGTTTAATACATGTAATTCGTGTAAATGGTGTACGATTTGATGTTAGTATTGTTGTTAGATAGTTTATGAAGATTGTTGTATGTTTTTACTGAGCTTTTAATTGTTTTTAAGTTCATATATCAAATTTTAGGATATAAGAAATTGATTTTTAGGTAATTAGAAATTAAAATGTCCTAGTAATTAATAGATGGTGATTTATTAAGCTTAACTAACTATAAATAATGAATTTAAACATTAATTAGGTATACATAATGATGTTTGATGATTGTTTAGTAGAATAAATAATTATATTATAGTTATAATTAATTATTAGGTGATAATTTAAGTAATATTAGTTTATTAATTACTTATATTAATAGTGTAAAAGTTATTAGATAATTAATAAAAGGTAATTAATTATTAATAACAGTTATTTAATTATTTAGTAATTAATGGGAACTTTGTGAGTTGATGAAGATGGTGTATAATGATAAATATTAATGAATAATAATACATGACTAATAAGTTAATGTATTAGAATAATATCTAAAGATAATGGTAACATGAATGTTATGTTGTTGATGACGTATGACATATCCATATTTGTTGTTGATGTTAAATTAAACCGTTATAACATACCAGTCACAATATGAACAATGTGTGTTCTAATGGTAGTTGCTGATAAATTGATTCGTTGTAAATGAATTCAAGTTGCAATATGAGCGGAGTGTCGTGTGATGGTGTTGATAAATTGATCTATTGTGAATGAATTCAAGTTACAGTATGGGATGAGTGTCATTTGACATTGATGTTGTTAATAATGTATTTTATGTTTGTATATACAGGGCATGTCAGAGGGTTACTGTTGTGATAGAATTAGAGAGCAGCCAACCATATTGAGGTGTTGGGGAATGTCGGTAAGAAGGTCTTGCATGAAAGGTGGAATTGATACCACTAGGATGTTTTGATTATATATTGACATCATATCGACTAGACACTCTAGTTCGCTGGAGAAGAGGGGACTTCTCTACTTGCACTAACTCGTAGTAGTTGGATCCATCTGTCGGAGTTAGTTGGTGATTAGGTAACATTGCATCTTATGTGTACCTACATACTCCACTAGGATATGTGTTATATGTGTATTGTTGTTATATGATTGTTGATGTTGTGTGATATAAGTGTCTAATGTTTAGTTAATTGAGTTGAATGTTAATAATGATTGATAATAGATAAAAGGTTTAAATATGTCTTTGACCCCCTGTAATTACACTTTTAGATTTTAGTACTCGTAAATTTTTTGTTTGAATATAGTCCCTGTAAAATCAGAGATGATTGATTTTGGTCCCTAACGTCAAATCAAAAGTTACAAAAAAAGAGTTGGCAAATCTTCGTGGCACGGAAGAAGACGGATTTTCCAAAAAAAAACCCTAAACATTTTTTTATAAAATAACACTAAATATTAAATGATAATGAATAAATTTATTAATTTATAATATAAACCATTTTAATTTTTAATATATCATAAAATTTGATGTGTTGGTGTGCATTTATTGGGTCACGTGTCCTGACACACTTTTTTTATAATATTGATTTGACGTTAGGGACCAAAGTCGATCGTCTCTGATTTTACAGGGACTAAATCCAAACAAAGAAATTTACAGAGGCTAAAATCAAAATGTGATATATTTGCAAGGACCAAAGACATATTTAAACATAGATAAAAATAATGGTGTATGTTGCTTAGCGTATATTATGCTTATTCTATATGTTTTATATGATGGGATTGTGATTCTCACCGTGCACAACAACATTTTTTATATGTACTACGGTGTATGGATCTTCTTGAAGTTTTCTCAATGTGACGCCAAGGGTTAAGGACTTGAGGTCCAGTAACATTCTCTCACCAAGTGATCAGAAATTTTGGAATATTTTTGTTACTATACATTTTGAGAAACTTTAACTCATACTCTTTACAAGTTGTTTGATGACTTTGAAATAAATAAAAGTTTTAAAAGACATGACGCTTAATTACTTGAATAAAATAATTTTTAAGTCATTATTATTTTAATTAATTTTATTATTTATTCTAATTATGTATTTAAATATTAAAAATAAATTAAATAATTTTTAAATATTTTATATTAATATTTAAAAAGTTTAAATTACTGGAAGATAAAATAAATAAATTTTAAAATTTTAAATTTTAATTTATAAATAAAATAATATAATTTTTTAATATTTTAATATAAAAATTATATTAAATATTTAAAATAAATTAATAAAATTTCAACATTTTAATATATAAATAAAATTAAATAAATCAATTTTTAATATTTTAATATATAAATAAAATTAATAACAAATAGTGGCTTAGAAAATATTGTATCCAACTCACAAATGTCATCTATGTGTTAAATCATTTATGATAGTATTACTGGCACATCATCAAAGATTGAGGACCAAAATATTCCAATAATTGGATAATATGGAACCAAAAAACTTGTTTTAGAACGAAGGAACTAAAATTTCATTTTGAAAAAAATAAGAGAACTAAAAGTGCAGTTAAGTCATTTAAATATATTATAATAAAATAGAATTGAAATATGATATCATATAAAGTCAAGTTCATTAAAATGTCATGTTAAATTAAAAAATACTTAATTTCATTGAACTATTAGCTTGTTAGTATATTAAAAAATACGTCTGATTATTTATTTAAAATTGTTAATATGAAATAGATTTTTGAATAGCCTAACAAGTTGTAGTAGATTTTCATAAATGTGAGATTCATGCCTAAAAAATATATGACAGTCTATAGGCTAGACTTATGTCTTAAATTTTTTGTCAAGCCAGACTCAAGTTTTGCAAAGTTTAGTTTGACTTTGCCTATAACTCCACCCCTATGTATTGGATAATGTCTGAAAAGGGTACTATAGTATTTGTCTCGTACATGTGATTTAAAAAAAATACCTATACATGTACCTATACCTGCATGGATTTCAATTTGAATCCTCATACCTTTTGAATACCTAAATACCCATACATGTTACCATGTTTGAACTAAAATAAATTGTTAAATCAGAAAGTACAATATCATTTTAACACAATTAAAAAAATATTCAAAGTTATTTTATATCAAATTATAAAAATAATAACCTAAAATATTTAAATTATCCAAAACTATATATATTGAATCATGTATATATTTCTTATAATAAAAACAAAACTAAAAAGAAAATTAATAACTAGACTAAACACAAAGTTATCTGAAGAAAAATAAAAGAAAATTTAAAAATAAATAGCATTTTTTATGAAATTTATTGTTAACGTTATTTATATCTTAGTTTTGGAATGTTTTTATTCCACCCGAAAAATGAAGAGGAATATGACTAATTTTTATTATGATTTTATTTTCATATTTATATTAGTAGCTTAACTATTATTAGTCATGATAAAACGTATATGTTTGTTGACATTTTTGTATTGCATTGTGTGTACACACACAAATAATTATATATTACCATAAAATTATGAGATTAAAAATGTACTTTTCACCCTAAGTTTCACAATCCAACCATTTTTGCCCCTATTCTAAACCTAGACTTTGTTGATCAAATGCTACATTTGGATAATGGTCACACGATAATATATATATATATATATTTTAATTAAATTTCATTTATGTAAGTACAAGTTTTAAAAATGAGTCCACATCAGTGTTGACTTAGTTAAAATTAAGGGGATATATTTAAGGGGCCAACATTGTTATTTTTAAAATAAGAATAAAATAGCTAGGTTGTGAAACTTGATGGTCAAAAGTGCATTTTAACCAAATTATTATATATGTTAGGCAAGTGTGAGGCGGGGTGGGTGCTAGGTACTTTTACCCGCTTATTTTTGCGGGTCATTACGCGTGCCCACACCTGTATCTATATTGCATATTTTTAGCATATTCTTTGTGTTTATTTTTTGCCGATATCTAATAGATATTGATCCAATTTTTATCCCTACTATTAGAGCTATCAAAAAGCCCAAAATTCCTTGTTAATGAGTTTTCTTTTTGGCCCTCACCCACTATTTTTTAATTTTTTGTGAACTCGGGTCAAGAGGCCTTATAGTCAATTTCATTTCAGTCTTTTCTCACAATTTGAGAACACAAAAGACACGAATTTGAACCCTACCAGAACTCAATTTTCAATTCTCCTTCGTTTGTTTTGTTTTGACCACCGTCATTGTCGATTTTCAAATGTTTGGACATCATCTACTAGTGAGTGATATATTTGTTTAACCACTCATTTTGTTGACGAAGTTTGGAAGTTAACCAATCTTGTTCCCAACTTATGTCGAAAGAAACCCCCAATCAACGATATTGTATTGGAAGCCACTTTATTTGGACAACATCTTCTAGTGAGGTTTATATTTGTTTAACCGCTCATTTTGTTGATGAACACTGAAAATTAACCAAGTCGTGTTCTCAAGTTTTGTCGAATGAATCCTCTACACAATGATATTGTATTGGAAGCCATTTTGTTTGACTAAAGCAATGGGGAATAGATAGGAAAGTATTTTCTACTACCTTGGATAATGTCTCTTCCAATGACAACATGAAAGACAATTTGAAAAAGCATCTTTGTGTACATAGCAATTTGTTATGTAATGGCGAGTATTTTCATATTTGATGTTCAGCCCATATACTAAATTTAATTGTTCAAGAGAGTTTGAAAATGGCCAATGGAATAACACATATTTAATGCTTTAAAGTGCCTTAAAATATAGAATTTTTTTTTTTGTTTTTTCAGGTGACAGATAGGAATTATAAGCATTGTCCATCTGAGAGGGGGAAAACATTTGTGAGTTCTTAGAACCATTTTATGAAATCACAAATTTGATCTTAGATTCATCATATCCAACTGCAAACTTGTATTTCATGCAAGTATGGAAAGTACAATGCATCTTAGAAGAAAACCAAGATAATGTTGATGATATTATAAAGAAGGTGGCTATGGATATGAAAACCAATTTGGAAAATATTGGAAAGATTATAGTACTAGCATTTGTGGTTATTCTTGACCCACACTTGAAGGTTCCCTTTTTGAAGTATTGTTACACTACCATCAAAGTGTTTTGCTTTCTCAATCATCCCAATATTTCATCTCATTGTCTAAACCATTCGAAGAGGGAAAGTAAGGCTACAAAATGTAAAATCATAAGTGTGAGATTTTTTATGCCAAAATAATAATTAACTTATTTCATTTCAACCCTTCTTGATTTCAAATTACCAATATTGATATTGATTTATTATACATTATAAGATTTTAAAACTTTTCAAAATCTCTCCACATATATCATCCAAAAAAGTGAATTAGATGCATATCTTGAGGGAAAGTCTATTGAAGTTGATGAAAAATACTATGAAGATTTTGGGGTATTTATTTGTTAGAAAATTAATGAGAAAAAGTATCTTATGTTGGAACCAAGTTAGTTTTTGAAGAACAATTCCTTACTAGTTTTGTTGATAACAAAAGGAAGTTTGGGGGAGCAATTTAATGTACTAATGTTCTAATTAAGTGTACAGAAAAATAAAACAAATAGATACATTCCAGACCTAGACTCTAATCAGAGGAATCAACACAATCAGAGGAAACACACCATGTGCAATGATCAAAGGAACCAACACGACCAAAGGCAACACGTCCAGTTGTGCATGCAATTTGTTGCCTCTAATGCACTAACTCTAATGTTAACTCTGAAGCGTTCAATCTAATAAACTCACTATGTTATACAACATGTTTTGATAAGTGGCTCTGAAGTAACAATGTCGATTTACAAGAAAGGGGGGTTTGAATTTAAATACACCTTTTAAAAATTCCTGTTAAAACTTAAGAAGATAACTCAAGATTGATCTTGGTTTTGAAAACAGAAAACGGAGAACGTTCTTGGTTTTAACCCGAAAACGGAGAACGTTCTTGGTTAGTTAAAATCAGTAATTCAATTTGTGTTTTTAACTTGATAGTCAATCAAACTGAAAGTAAATAGATAAGGGAAGAAATACCACACAATGATGTATCCTGGTTCACCCAACTCGGGTTACGTCCAGTCCTCACAACCGTGAGATTTTCCACTAAGTGTTTAAAACAAAGAACCTTCTTGATCTTACAACACCTAGTCTAGATCAACCTTGATCTATTTCAATCTTTATTACTTTCCACCTAGAAAGCAATAACAGTACCTATCTAACTTTGATAGGATTCAATGTACTCTAAACAAACTATAAAGAAACTCTTATAGTTTGAGTTTTTACAATTGGATTATTTTTGACAGAATCTGAGATTTCTCAACTCTTGTTTGAGAATTGATTCTTTACAAAGGATCTAATGACAATTTCACAATCTAATATAAGAATATAGATGAGCCTCTGTTTTGCGAAAAATTAGAACTTCAAGTATGTATGTGATTGATTTGAGGATTTTTCAGCATTTGAATTTCTTGCTTTTATCCTGGATATTGGCCTTCTATTTATAGGCACTTAGAATCCTTTAATGAAGGTCGAAAAGAGCTGTTGGTAGTGCTCTGAATTTTGACTGAAGGCAATAGATCAGATTAAAAATAATCCAGCTTTGAAAAACTGCTTTTCTTCTTTTTTGACTTTTTTGGTTTAGCATTAAATCAGTTTTGTCTTCTAGTTAAAAAGCCTTTGACGTTTCTTCCTTGATCTTGAATGGTACAGTCTTGATCTTGAGTCTTGAATGTAGCCAGAGGAGCTTGGAGAAGAATTATAAGCCATTGCATAAGAGAATGCACAACTGCTGAAGTTATGCAGAAAACGGAGATTGATTATCAATCTGGGTCTGTCAATTTGAACTTTCTTGAGATTTAATAATCAATTTGGAGTTACCATTTTAAAAATTTTGGATGTCTTTTGCAATGTCTTATCATATATCAAGGCTGATCAAACTTTCTTGACAGTTTGATTTTTAGAGTTACAAACTGTCTTGATTTTGTGTCTGACTTTGAGTCCTTTTATTTTAAAGATCAGATAACCTTTTTGAGCTTGGATGAATCCTATTTGTTCCTTGCCATGTGCTGATTTTATATGAATAAACTTCTAGGGCAGACTCTTTGTTAAAGAGGTAGAAAAAGTTTGATCAACAAGCTGTGATGAACTTTTTTGACGCTGGAGATCTTTCTCTGTTTTAATGTTCTTGTTGCTGTTTTCTTTGCTTTGCTTGATTTTGTCTTTAATTAAATTCACTCAAGAGCACATGTTAAATTAACATAACATTTTAGAATCATAATTAACTTTCTTAATTAACCTTTGTTTATTTTCATCAAAACTTTAAATATGGAGTTTGTCTCAACAATCTCCCCCTTTTTGATGATGACAA
Organism: Cicer arietinum; assembly: GCF_000331145.2. Taxonomy (NCBI): domain Eukaryota; kingdom Viridiplantae; phylum Streptophyta; class Magnoliopsida; order Fabales; family Fabaceae; genus Cicer; species Cicer arietinum. The sequence goes on from NC_021164.2 coordinate 46,899,460, forward strand.
ACATGTTAATTTAGATTTTAATTCCGATTCTAATATCAAGTATTTAAAAGAGCTTAAACAACTCCCCCTCAATTTGTGCAATTTTTTTTTTAAATTGACAGAATTTAAAACACTGTATGCAACAAACTAGTTTTCCATTTAATTTAGAACAAAGATACAAAACTATGGGCAAAATTACATAATCAGTCTTTTTAATTCAGATTAAAAACTAACTTAATTCTCCCCCTTTGTCATTCAACAAGGTAGCAGAAAAACAACAAAACTAAGAAGCTAGGGAGGGAGAAGATCCTTTTGAAATTTTCCTGGATGAGGAACCGGGGAAGGAGGAGGAACCGAATGAGGAGGTGGAGGTGGAATCTCCAGCTTGAGAGCAAGGTGTTCTATCCAGATGTTGTCCGAGCAAGGTGCCATTATGATCTGAAGAGCAACCATGATGTCAGAATTTGAGGGTTCAGCTAAGCGATGAGAAGAGTGAAGGTGAGTAGAGGGTTGAAAAGTGGTAGCAACAACAGTGTTGGATGGAATGGGAGTTGTAGAGATGGATGGAAAAGTGGCAAAGGAGGATGAGACAAAGGGTAAGGGATCAATAGATGTGTTAGATGGACTAACAGTTGCTGGAAAGTTTAAAAACTGACTGATGCCGAAAATTGAAGAGCTGGTTTTTTGAGGGGATACAGATAGTGGAGACATGGTAGAGAAATGTGGATTGGATAGGAAATTACCAAAGTCGTGAAAAGGGGAGTGAAGTGTTTGAGAAAAGGATGGAAGAGCTGAGGATAGAAAGGTGGATGTTTGAGGAAAGAGGTTTGAGGGAGTTGGGATTTTTTCTGGAGAACGTTTTGGAGAGGGTGAAGAACGTTCTAGATTTGGTGAAGAAGGTTATGGGGTTGTGTTGTTTGCTGGATTTTCCTCTGAGTTAAGATGATTTGATGAGAATGGAATAGGGTGTGTAGTAGGTCTTCTTCCTGCCAAGCGTTTGCGTTTTAAGGAGGTGGGAAAAGAGGATGGAGGAGTAGGAGTTTGGGCAGAGGATTTTTTGCGCATGTGAGATAGATTTTTGGTGGAAGATTTTGAGATTTTGATCAGAGGTTTTTCAGAGGAAATGGAGACTCCAAAGTACCTGAAGACCTTATTCAGAACCATGCCCTAAGGTACAATATTCTTCTTGTAGTCTTTGGTAGCTGCACAAATCATGTGCTGGATAATTACATGAGGTAAATTCAATCGCTTGCAGTTGAGGAGATGATGGATGTGCAGTGCATCATTGTTAGAGACATACTCATGACTTCCACAGTGAGGAATTAGAGTATGTTGGCACATGTTATTAAACACTTTAGGAAGGGGCTTGAGATATGTTGACAAGTAGGGAGTGGAATCTTCTTCAAATAAATCAAAGAGGACTTCAGTCTTGCGAAGATTCAAGGCTGAGTACCAGTTGTCACCAAACACTGATGGGCCTTCTGTGGGCAACTGAAGGATTGAGGCCAAAATGTCTAGAGTTAGTTTGATCTCAACTCCCTTAATTGTGGAAATGATAAGAGATTTGTCAACAAACGTCTTTGCATTGCAATAAAATGCTCGGACAACATCTGGATAGTAGCTTTCAAATGTTTGCAGGAACGAGGTCCATCCAAGAGTATCTATGTGATGTTGGACAACATTGCCGTCAATGATGAGGTTTTCAAAAATGAAAACTCGTCCAATCCCAACTGGGCGCTGAGCCCATTTGCTTTTGAAGAGTTTGGTTTTGCTGGAAGGAATCGCAGGTGGAGTATTTTGTTTTAGGTGGTGGGGATGGTTCAAATTCAGACGAGGTGGAGGTGGAGGAACGTTCTGGAGTGGGAGACCGTTTGGCGTGTGTTGATGGGGAAGGTTGTGTGTGGGGAGAGGGTTCTGGAGGAGGGACTGAGTGAGCAGGGGAACGTTCGTGATTTGGAGAACGTTCTTGTGAGTGAGGAGAAAAAATGAGTTTGAATAGGAGAACGTTCCAGGATTGGAGAATGTTCTTGAGGTTGGGGTGGGGAACATTGTGAAGAATGTTCTAGAGAGGCGGGTTGACAGTGTTTGATGTTTTGTTTTGGAGCGAGGGTTTTTCTCTTTTGAGGGTTTGGAAGTTTCTTTCGAGCATGGAACTGCGCAATTGTCATGGCAGATTTTGTTTTCATGGGTTTTGTTTGTGGTTTGGATTGAGAGGAAGGTTTATTTTGTTTAGTAAGAGGGGAGACAATTTCATTGATCAATCTCTGTTTTTGGTGTGGGGGAGTTGATTGTGAGGGTTCTAAGGAGAAAGCAGATTTGGAAGGTGTGGTAGGTTTAGTGTGAGTTGGTGCCTTTTAAGAAGTTGATGTTGGATGATTTTGTGGTGTTGTTGCTGATGGAGGGCAAGAATCAGAGGAATCATTAGTCTCATAATCTGAGATGAGGAAGTAAAAGGGTTTAGGGTTCAAAGGTTTTGAAGTTCCAATTCCAGATTGAACTCTCATGGAGCATCGTGGAGGAGTATTTTGAGTGCGTAAATGTGGAGGCACTTGAGCAATGTTTGGTGTGGGACGAGTATACAGTGGTGGAAGAATAGTAGACAAAGGATTGAGATTGAGAATTTCTTGGCTGGTGTTAGAAGTAGGAGAGGCCGAGGAGGTGTGTGGTGGTGTTGGTCGAGGTGGTGGAGAAGGTGAGCCCTCCACAGATTCGTATGAAGAAGATGAAGAGTATGGTGTGCAGGGAGAGGCATTTTTGCGTGCTGATTGTTTGGTTCGCGCCATAGTTGTTATGTGGATGGAAGATTGAGAGTGAAGAAGATGAATAGGAACACTGGTATTTAGAGAGAAAGGCAATGCAGCTTTTGGAAACAAAAAGGAGATGAAGGGATGAGAGAGACAGTAACAGATTGTCTGACTTGAGGAGAGGAAAAGAAAAGGAGAATAATGATGACTTTGTTGCCCAATGGAAAGAGGGAAAGCATTTTGGGGGATTGAAGAGTGTATGTGTCAGCGCTCTACCTTCAGACAAAAAGGCATGTGTATTAAATGCCAAGATTTGCCTTTTTGATTTTGAGAGGGAAAAAGTTAGATTAAAGAAAACTGTTGGTTTTTTCAGAACCGAGAATGATGAGTCGCGAAAAGGAGACTGATAAACGTTCTCCGTTTTCTGCAGAAGCATAATTTATCCAGAATTTTCTGGATTTTTTATAATTTTCAATTTTTCTTTGATCAAATTGAAACTATCCTCGACGAGAGGCTTTGTAAAAATGTCAGCAAGTTGATTTTGAGTATCAACAAAGATTAATTCAATATCTTTCTTATTGACATGATCACAAATGAAATGATGTTTTATTTCAATATGTTTTGATCTAGAATGTTGAATGGGATTCTTAGACAAATTTATAGCACTTGTATTATCACAATAAATTGGAATACTGGAATAGCTTACAAAGTAATCTTGAAGTTGATTTTTAATCCACAAAACCTGTGAACAACAGTTTGCTGCTGAAACATATTCGGCCTCTGTTGTGGACAATGCTATGGTGTTCTGTTTTCTGCAAGACCAACTGATTAATGCTTCGCCTAAGAACTGACAAGCTTCACTCATGCTTTTTCTTTCACTTTTATCTCTGGCATAATCAGCATCACAGTATGCTATAATATCAAAATGTGAACCTTTTCTATACCAAAAACCAAGATTAGTGGTTTCAACAAGATATCTAAATATGCGTTTTACTGCTGTTAAATGGGATTCTTTTGGTGCTGATTGAAATCGAGCACATAATCCTACTGCAAACACGATATCTGGTCTACTAGTAGTTAAATATAGCAGAGAACCAATCATTCTTCGATACTTTTTTTCAGAAACAGATTTACCATTTTCATCTTTTTCTAAAGAAGTAGATGGGTGCATAGGAGTGGTCATGATTTTTGATTCATTCATTTTGTATTTAATTAGCTGATCTTTGATGTATTTTTCTTGACATATAAAAATGCCTTTTTCATATTGTTTAATTTGTAATCCAAGAAAGTATCTTAATTCTCCCATCATGCTCATTTCAAATTCACTTTGCATAAGTTTTGAGAAATTTTCACACAATTTTTCATTTGTTGATCCAAAAATGATATCATCAACATATACTTGAACAATGAGTAAATTATTTCCCTATGTTTTCTTGAAAAGTGTAGTGCCGATTTTTCCTCTTTGAAAATTATTTTTAATTAGAAATGAACTTAGCCTTTCATACCAAGCCCTTGGTGCTTGTTTTAAGCCATATAGTGCTTTGGTAAGTTTGAAAACATGATTTGGTTTTGCTTGACTTTCAAAACCTAGGGGTTGTTTTACATACACTTGTTCATTTAAGAACCCATTTAAGAAAGCACTTTTAACATCCATTTGAAACAGTTTAATGAGTTTATGAGATGCATATGCAAGAAGTATTCGAATAGCTTCTAACCTTGCAACTGGAGCAAAAGTTTCATCATAGTCTATACCTTCTTGTTGATTGTAGCCTTGAGCTACTAATCTTGCTTTGTTTCTGATAACCTTACCTTCTTCATCAAGTTTGTTTCTGAACACCCATCGAGTGCCAATGACTGTTTGATCTAATGGATCATGTACTAGAGTTCAGACTTCATTTTTCTCAAACTGCAGTAGTTCTTCCTTCATGGCATTTACCCAAGATTGATCAGTGATTGCATCTTTGATTGATTTTGGTTCAACCTGAGATATCATTGTCATGTTGTTTTCATCATTCTTGAATGATTTTCTAGTTCTGATTCCATCAGCCGTGTCTCCAATAATCTGGGTTTGAGGATGATCTTCAATTGTTTTCCAGCTTTTTGGTGGAGAATGAAACGAAGATTGTTTATCAATCTCTGTTTTCTGCAAACTGTTTTGCTGCTGTGTTTCAATTGGAGTTTCTTCTTCCTTATCCTTTTTACTCATATCTAAGTCATCAAACTCATCAAATAATATATGCATATTTATTTCAACAACGTTAGTTCTTAAATTAAACACCCTATAACCTTTAGATTCGGTTAAGTATCCAAGAAAGATTGCTTTGTCAGATTTTGCGTCAAATTTTCCCACAAGATCTTTGTTGTTTAAAATGTAACAGTAACAACCAAAAATATGAAAGTAAGAAATGTTTGGTTTTCTATTTATCCAGATTTCATATGGAGTTTTGTTGATAATCTTTCTGATAGATACACGGTTTAAGATATAGCAAGATTTGTTTATGGCTTCAGCCCAAAAATATCTTTCAACATTTGATTCTTCTAAAATAGTTCTTGTCATTTCTTGTAGTGTTCTATTTTTTCGTTCAACAACTCCCTTTTGTTGTGGAGTTCTTGCACATGAGAGATTGTGAGATATGCTAAGTTCATCAAAAAAAGGTTTTAAATGAAGCATTTACGAATTCTCCTCCATGATCACTTCTTACAGAAATGATGTTGGACTCTTTTTCATTTTGAACCTTTTTACAAAATATTTTGAATGCTTCAAAAGCATCATCTTTCTTTTGCGTGAAAGCTACTTTTAACTTGTTTACCTTTGGCACAAGCTTCACATATTTTATCTTTTTCAAAGTTAAGTTTTGGTAAACCTCTAACAAGATCAAGTTTGGAAATTTTTGAAATGGCTTTCATACTGATATGCCCAGCCCTTTTATGCCATATCCATTTATCTTTATTGATTGATATAAAGCATGATTCATCAGGTAGTTCTTCGAGATATAAAACATATAAATTTTTCTTTCGTTTTCCAGAAAATAAAATTTTTCCAGTTTGAGTTTTTCTGATTTCACATACCTTTGGCTTGAAAATGACTTCATATCCCTTGTCACATAGCTGACTTATGCTTAAATGGTTGCGTTTTAAACCTTCCACATATTGAACATCATTTATTTGAGCAGAGTTTGTCCTACCAATGGTTCCATTACCTTTAATCTGAGCTTGATTATTATTGCCAAAAGTGATCGAACCACCATCCTTCTTGATGAATGTTATGAAGCAGTTTTTATCTCCTGTCATGTGCCTTGAGCAGCCACTGTCCAAGAACCAAGGCTTTCTCTTTATATTTGGAAAACCAACCTCTTCTTCCTCTGTTTTTGCCATTAAACATATGGTGGCTTCTTTTTCTTCTGTTTTTGATTCTTCTGAATCATCCCATGTTGCTATCATTGATTTCTTTTTGAAAGGAAATCATTTTGGTGGATTTCTGTTTGATGGACATTCTGTTTGTAATGTCCTAATTTGTTGCATCCAAAGCATGTAACTTGACTCTTGTCAACCTCTATTTTAGGAATTTTGTTTTGAAATCCCTTTTTGATTTGATCTCTTCTTCTCATCATTCTTTGTATTCTTCTAGTGAGAAGAGCAATTTCATCAGCATCTTCCTCTTCATTTTCTTCTGGTTCTTCTTCTGATTGTGCTATGATTTTTTGAGAAGCTTTTAGTGTTATTGCCTTTCCTTTCTTGATTGGTTTGTCTTCTTGTAGTAGTACTTCATGTGCTCTTAATGTTCCAATTAATTCTTCCAGAGGTAGTGATTCAAGGTTTTTGGCTTGACTTATAACTAATACCATTGGTCTCCAAATAACTGGAAGGCACCTCATGATCTTTCTTACTTTTTCTTGCACTGCATAAGTTTTGCCAAGAGAACACATTTCGTTTACTATTGTAGTAAATCTTGAGTACATTTCATCAATAGTTTCTCCTTCTTGCATTTCGAACAGTTCGAATTTCCTTATACCAATGTCTATTCTTGTTTCTTTGACATGGCTTGTTCCTTCATGATGAGTTTGTAGTGTATCCCAAACTTTTTTGCAGTTATGCATTCATCTATTCTTTCACTTTCTTCCCTGCTTAAAGCACATGATAAGAATAACTGGGCTTTAGAATTTAAAAGTACCTTAGCTTTATCATCTGTTGTCCAGTATGTTTCCCTTTTTAAGGCAGAGCTTGAGTCATCTTGATCAACCCTTGGTGTGAAGTCTCCATCTGTAATGATGCACCATATTCCTGTATCTTGAGACTTTAGAAACAACTGCATTTTGTTTTTCCAAAAGTAGTAATCTGATCTATCAAAGAATGGTGGTCTGTTTGAGGATCCTCCTTCAACAATGTATTTTGCTTTCGACATTCTTCTAGATCTTTTCTCTAGCACTTGTTAGGTGTTTTTGAACTTTCTAGAGATCGAGCTTTGATGCCAATTGAAGTAACAATGTCGATTTACAAGAGATGGGTGTTTGAATTGTAAATGCACCTTTTAAAAATTCCTGTTAAAACTTTAGAAAATAACTCAAGATTGATCTTGGTTTTGAAAATAGAAAACGGAGAACGTTCTTGGTTTTAACCCGAAAACGGAGAACGTTCTTGGTTAGTTAAAATCAGTAATTCAATTTATGTTTTTAACTTGATAATCAATCAAACTGAAAGTAAATAGATAAGGGAAGAAATACGACACGACGATGTATCCTGGTTCACCCAACTCGGGTTACGTCTAATCCTCACAACCGTGAGATTTTCCACTAAGTGTTTAAAACAAAGAACCTTCTTGATCTTACAACACCTAGTCTAGATCAACCTTGATCTGTTTCAATCTTTATTACTTTCCACCTAGAAAGCAATAACAGTACCTATCTAACTTTGATAGGATTCAATGTACTCTAAACAAACTATAGAGAAACTCTTATAGTTTGAGTTTTTACAATTAAATTGTTTTTGACAGAATCTGAGATTTCTCAACTCTTGTTTGAGAATTGATTCTTTACAAAGGATCTAATGACAATTTCGCAATCTAATATAAGAATATAGATGAGCCTCTATTTTGTGAAAAATTAGAACTTCAAGTATGTATGTGATTGATTTGAGGATTTTTTCAGCACTTGAATTTCTTGCTTTTATCCGGATATTGGCCTTCTATTTATAGGCACTTAGAATCCTTTAATGAAGGTCGAAAAGAGTTGTTGGTAGTGCTCTGAAGTTTGACTGAAGGCAATAGATCAGATTAAAAATAATTCAGCTTTGAAAAACTGCTTTTCTTCTTTTTTGACTTTTCTGGTTTAGCATTAAATCAATTTTGTCTTCTAGTTAAAAAGCCTTTGACGTTTCTCCCTTGATCTTGAATGGTACAATCTTGATCTTGAGTCTTGAATGTAGCCAGAGGAGTTTGGAGAAGAATTATAAGCCATTGCATAAGAGAATGCACAACTGCTGAAGTTATGCAGAAAACGGAGATTGATTATCAATTTGGGTCTGTCAATTTGAACTTTCTTGAGATTTAACAATCAATCTGGAGTTCTCATTTTAAACATTTTGGGTGTCTTTTGCAATGTCTTATCATATATCAAGGTTGATCAAACTTTCTTGACAGTTTGATTTTTAGAGTTACAAACTGTCTTGATTTTGTGTCTGACTTTGAGTCCTTTTATTTTAAAGATCAGATAACCTTTTTGAGCTTGGATGAATCTTATTTGTTCCTTGCCATGTGCTGATTTTATATGAATAAATTTCCAGGGCAGAATCTTTGTTAAAGAGGTAGAAAAAGTTTGATCAACAAGCTGTGATGAACTTTTTTGACGCTGGAGATCTTTCTCTGTTTTAATGTTCTTGTTGCTGTTTTCTTTGCTTTGCTTGATCCTTTCTTTAATTAAATTCACTCAAGAGCACATGTTAAATTAACATAACATTTTAGAATCATAATTAACTTTCTTAATTAACCTTTGATTATTTTCATCAAAACTTTAAATATGGAGTTTGTCTCAACAGCCTCGACCTTTGAAAGTAATTCAACACAAGCAGATTATTGATTTTTTCTCTGATACTCACACATTATCATTTGACTCTGATTATCATATGTATTAGCTTTCATCTAGAAAAGTCAATGCATTAGCTTTCATTTACAAAAATTATCAATGACTCTGATAAAAGTCAATGACTCTAGAAGATGCCTATATTTTGAAAAAGACTTGAAAAAATTCTATAAAAGTCGTAGTCAATTATCTACTGATTGCACCAAATGGATTTATTTGGCAAAGTGAGTTTCATTGGCATAAATGGTTTGTAAAAAGGCTTCACCATTAACAACGACAATAATTTTTGAATATGCAAAAACGATTAGAATTGAAACACTGCTTCATCGCAACAGTTCAAGGCATCGATTCGGATATGAAAAAAATTGAAACAAGTCAACGTTTCAATTTAATGTTGAAGTAAGACAAACGTTCCAGAATTGGGTCTATAAAAGGAACCCTATCTGTTTTAGGGAATAGACAAAACTACATTGAACAATCATACAATAATTCTCACCAAACTACTTTGCACAAGAATTGAAAAGCTTGATACAGTGAATCCACAAGAATTGAATAGAAACTATGAATAAATTCTAGACTTGGAACTTTGAGTCAAATTGAAGAACCTTGATTTCCAACATTGAACATCAAAATAGATTGTTCAACAATACATAGAACAAAAATTCAAGAATATTTATTGTTTGAATACTAAGTACTTACAAATACAAATTCATCTTAAGTACTTGATTTTGTAACACCCCGGCCATTACCGTTACCAGCTATGCTACCTCGCGGCGAGTTTTTGCCTTCCGTGGGATTCGAGCCCGGTACCTGGGGGATAAGTACCGCCTCCACACTCAATTGGTAGTGGGATCTGTGTGGAGGCGGTACTTATCCCCCAGGTAGTAAGATATTAATATGATGTCTCGATGTCTTAAAAGAAAAAGGTTGATTTTATTTTCGTCGTAAAGAAATTAACTACAATGCTTTGATTGTTTTTCTAATACCTCTATCTTGATGAAATTAATTATGGAGTTATATTTTTATTATTATGCCTTGATAAATATGTTTGTAGTGAAAATGTTTAGTGTTTTACGTGTTTTAGAGTATTTGATTATAAAGTTATAATTTTTATAATGATGTAATTAGTAATATATTTATTATGATGTATTTGATTTTAAGTGTTGACGTTGGAGTATTCTAAATTTAAAACTTAACTTTTATAAACAATATATGTGTCTTGAGGAAATTGATGAGAATTTTATATTTCTTTAATTTTAATAATATGAGAAAATTGATTATTTAAGGCATTAATGAATAGTCCATTTTTAGAATGCTAAAACTTTATATTGATAGGAATGAAATTTATGTTGTTATTGTATTCTTGGTGATATGAGTTTTAATGTTTATCAATAACACGTAGTCAAATCGAATCTTATGGATTATTAAAATGAAAGTGGTGATTTTGAGATATTTGTTCACGTGCATATTTGATGTGTTGAAGTTATTGATCTATAACTATGAACATCCATGAGAATATAAATTTGATGTCTTATGTGATTAAAAAAATTTAATCTAAAATATTTTATCTTTGTGGTTGGTGATTTGTATTTTAAATATTGTTATCTTTGTGGTTGCCTAAGTATTTAATTTTTGATGTGGGATGAACTGGCCCCTTACACCAACATTTAGGTACTAATGATCTCAAAAAGTTGCATGAATGATGTTTGATTGGTGCACGCGCGGGGGAAAATGAGACTTTTACTTAAAAATAATATTTTGTATTACTAAAAAATTTGTGGTACATTGTAAAGTTATTTATTCGTCATCATTAACTTTTAATAGAAATGTGGAAGTGAGATTTCATTCGCTAGTAGATAATTGAATGTCATTAATTTCAGCCAACCTTGTTTCTTTTGAATTTTACTTAAAGATAAATTATTTTATTTTAGACCATAAATGAATATCGATCTAACAATTGAGAATATTAATTTTGCAAATGAATAAATAAATAATATTTTAGTAAATTACATTACGTTCTTTTACGGGAAAAAAGTTATATCAAGTTATTTTCTTACGCATATCAATTTATTACATGATGAATTACTAATAAGAAGAAAAAAATTAGTTGTTTATAAAAGAAAATAAATATTTTTAAGTAATATTTGGATCAAAAATTTGGGGCATTACATGTGGTATCATAGCACTAATTCTCGGACCTTGTGGGGGTGGATGTGTCGTGTATGTTGCAGGTATTGTGAAGTTACTTGTGTTATTTGTTTGATTTTCTAATTTTTGAATTTTATTAATTACTTAAAATTTTAATTATATGTCGGTAATTGTGTAGTGTTCTTGAATTTGAATTTTACTAATTATTTAAATTTCTATTATGTGTCATTAATTGTGTAACCTTCCTGAATTTGAATTTTACTAATTACTTAAATTCTTATTATTGTCATTAATTATGTTAACTATTTGGTTTTCTAATAATTGAATTTTATTAACTACTTAAATTTCTATTATGTGTCACTAATTATGTAACCTTCGTGAATTTGAATTTTACTAATTACTTAAATTCCTATTATTGCCATTAATTATGTTAACTATTTGGTTTTCTAATAATTGAACTTTATTAACCACTTAAATTTCTATTATGTGTCATTAATTGTGTAACCTCCATGAAGTTTTTTCATTAAATATATGACTTAAATATTTGGTTTAATGGTGTTATTTTATTATTTATTTAGTTGTCTTCAAATTTGAAATCTCTATGTCTAGTTGCATATTTCCTTTGCATTGTTATTTTATATTATTTAGAAATCTTCTATTTAATTTGATAGATTTTACTATCTTTTGTGAATTTTTTTCACTTGTTTATCGTATGACTATTTTGTTTTAATAATCTTAGACTCTCTACTTCTTGCTCACGTTAAATATTTTGTGATATACCTATTAATTGGCTTAATTTGTCTTGTTAATAATAATCATGAGTATTACAAAATAATTTCATCTTCTACTTGATAAAAATTAGTATTATTATGTTATAAAATATAGTGTTACATGATATTGTCATCATTGTCTCTTTTATATTATTTTTATGAAACTATAAATTTTAGTTTGCTTGAATTGCAATTTTTTTAAAAACTATATCATTTAATTCAATGTGATTATTAGTGTTAGTAATAAATTTTTCTTTTAATTTACTTAGTTAAGATATTTTTTGATATTCGAAAAGTATTTAATAAACTAGTTTGATTTTGATTTTATTTCTTAAATTAATCTTCTTAAGACAAATTTAATGTAGTTACGTTTTTTTTTTTAATTTATATACATATATAAGGTTTTTCTTATTTTATAAATGTTGTTTACACACTGTAAGATGAAGAGTTAAGATAGTATGTTGTTGTAATTATTTTACCATTAATATTATTATTATTATTATTATTATTAGTATTTGTTAACATTTAGATTTTATTTTATCATAAAAGTTACATATAAAAAAAGGGACTAAGAATGATTTTCCCTTGTCAACAATCATTGAATATTTTTATTACTATAAAATGTTTTTCTAGTATTTATTATTATAATCTAAATGCCGCAAAATTTAATTATAAAATTATGTTGTTTTTTTTTAATTTTATCATGTTATTAATTTTAAAAGACTGGTTAGATTAAAAAGAGTTAACAAGGTAGAAATGAATGGAAGACATGATGACTTCCTGCTCTACAAATGTATTAAAAGTTTTTCAATAGTCCTGATTTAAAGAAAAATTAATGTGATTATCACTAAATGAGTAGGAGAGGTTAATCACCCTAGTGACTTAATTTCGAAGAAGGCGATAACAATAATTCATTTTTATTATCCTCGAGAATTTATTTTACCTATTAAAAAGACTATCAATATTTATTTTCTTTTGCATTGTCTTTATGAGATAAGTTACAATATGTGTGTGCTATTAACAATAACAGACATATACCTACAGAAGCTTATAATGACAAAATTAAAAACTGTAGGTATAGACAATCTATCCCCACAGATAAATTAGTTTTTGTTGGTATAGGTGTCTTATACCTTCAGTGACATAAATTTGTCACTAATTGTTATAGTTACACACTTAAATATGTGGCTATAGACATCAAAATTGAAAAATATATATTTTCTAAAGGAGCTAAAATCTTAATTGTTTGTGAAAATAAAATTGTACAAAACTTTCACGATTTAAGTTAAAAAAAAATTAATGGAGGCAAAATCCAAATTTTTTTAATGCACCCAATTTCAATAGGGCCAAAATCTTAATTTTTTCAATGGAGGTAAAAAAAATTAAATTGAGATAAAATCCAAATTTTTTCAATGGAGTCAAAAACAAATTTTGATGGAGCCAAAATAAAAATTAATAGAGCCAAAACCTAAATCAGTACCAAGTACCAACTAAACCCTTTCTCATCAAAACACCTCAAACTCAAAATTGTTGTCCTCTTTTCACCCAATCTGAGCCCCAATCTGAACCTCAATCGGACCCCTAACCTCTGAGTCACGAATCCTAATCGTTGTCTTCTCCTTCTCGCCGTCAATCAACTAGCTACACTCGTCGTCGAACCAGTCACGTCGTCGAACCAGTCGCGCCGTCGAACCCGAGCTGCACTCACTGTCGTTCTCACCGTTCTCGCACCACTGGTAATTTCTCGAACCACCATTTTGTATTGTTTTGAACCTCTTTTGAACTTGTTTTGAACCATTCTGTAATGTTTTGAATTTCGCACAACCTGAACCTGTGGTGAGAATGTTTTGTTATGTTCTGTTCTAAATGCTAAATAGCCCAAGTTTGTTTATATATCTTTAGCTACAAGCTGAAAATAGTGGATTGATGGTTAATCTAGCTAGCTTCATGTACTGATACTTTGAGCACTAGATTGAGATCTGATAAGTGACTGTTGTAGAGACTAGCCTAGAAATGTTTGTATGTATGTATAAATTGAGTTATAGAAAAGTTTGTGATGAATGACATGTGAACAAGCCTATTGTAGGCATAGTTACCTTTGAGCACTTAATCACATGGTAGAAAAATACCAACTATACAACCTTGCTGTTTTAATTTGTTCTAATTACAAAACTCCTAACTAAATTTATGTCAGTTCCATCAATTGGTTCCCAAAAATTGAATTGTTATTCTTGCAAGTTCATAATGGGCATAAGAAAAATGGAAGCCATACATACTAGAATGAATGAATGAATCTTAAAGAGAAATTTTGAATGAAGGATATTAGGCAGATGGGATATGAGGTAGCTCTTGCTTTGGACATGAGGCAGCTCTTGCTTGGGCTGCTCATGGAAGGCCACCTTACTGAGGATGATCAGTTGGCTTGTGTAGATTTGCTGATAATTGAGAGAGGTATAAAGATCATGTCTAAAAATCAAAATTTAGATCTGTGAATTTGTCTTGTATTTTGAAGGATAGATATTGGAAAATGTTAGAGCAGTGTTGATTTTATATAACTGTGAAGAAGAAGATCCTTTGTGGAAGCATGCTTCTTATTATTATTGATGTATATGGATTATGAACTATTTTTTCTCTCTCTTCTGTTTGTGTTTTGAATAAATAAAAGATGATTGTGGGAGTCTTTTAAGTAGTATATATTTATGAATAATTTAGTATTTTTTTCAGGATAGATATTGGAAAATGTTAGAGCAGTGTTGATTTTATATAACTGTGAAGAAGAAGATCCTTTGTGGAAGCATGCTTCTTATTATTATTGATGTATATGGATTATGAACTATTTTTTCTCTCTCTTCTGTTTGTGTTTTGAATAAATAAAAGATGATTGTGGGAGTCTTTTAAGTAGTATATATTTATGAATAATTTAGTATTTTTTTCTCCTTTACATAATTAATTGTATTTAGAAAATTTCAAGTTGGTGTTTTGAGGGGGAATTATATATAATGGGATATGGAAGGGTTGAGTTTGATAGTGCTAAAACATTAGATACTTGTGACACTCAAGGTCTGGAAAAGAAATGAGTGGATGTTAGGATTTGTTTTTGAATATACAAACTTTTTCTGCATCTGAAGTTGAAGATAATGAAGATGATGAGGAAGACGAATGAAGTGTGTTCTAATTGTGCATGATTTTATACATTATGTTTTTATTATACTTTTAGATTTGTCTATGTTTTTCTTATACTTTTAGATTTGTCTATGTTTTTCTTATACTTTTAGATTTGTCTATGTTTTTCTTATACTTTTAGATTTGTCTATGTTTTTCTTATACTTTTAGATTTGTCTATGTTTTTCTTATACTTTTAGATTTGTCTATGTTTTTCTTATACTTTTAGATTTGTCTATGTTTTTCTTATACTTTTAGATTTGTCTATGTTTTTTGACTTTTGTCCAAGTTACTCATTTATAATTTTGTGTTAGAGAAGCAATGGCTCGAAGAAGAAAGTTAAATATTCGACATCGAGCAAGTGATAATGAAGGAATTCAGTCTACTTCAAATAATACAAACTCAACCAATGTAGAAGGAAGTAATGTTGCAGAAACTCGTTCTAGTCCTTGTCATGCAGAAGGTGTCATACGTGAGTCTGTAGAATCTCACTCAATTCCCTCTGATATAGAAGTTGAAGAAGAACCAATTGAAAAAGGTATTAATTATATATTCTTTGTTTTGAAGTTTTATTTATATTGTTTTTATTATGACTTATATGCACACATAATGTTATTGTCCTTTTGTTTTGTTTGTAGAAGTAGAGCCTAAACGGGCTAGAGGTCCTACAAAAATGTTAGATGTATGGGAAATGGAAGATGGTGATTTAATAATCGTTAATTTGGACAAATATGGTCGACCCATTGGTGAGGAAGGGACAACTCTAACTCGTTTCATTGGTAGCGTAGCTAGAAGGTATCAATATGCTCCTATCAACTACAAGTCATGGAAAGTTATGCCAAATGATTACAAAGAAGAAATGTTGAAATTAATAGAGGTATTATGATTATTCATTTAACTAATATAACATTTTTTTAAGAAGTCAATTGAGATGTACAATTAACATGTTTTTTAGTTTTTGTGCTCTAACATGTTTGATGTACAATGATGATGTTAGGAATATTTGATGGATTAACAATTTATAATTATACTTATAGTTTAAGAATATAGATGTTTAGCACACTCAAACTACATCATAACAAGTTGATAACTGTAAGAATACATTTAACTAATATAACATGTTTATTTAACATCTCTTACTGTGTAGAGTAAATTTGAGTTTGTTCCTCCAATAAATGACTTAACAAGAGAAATGTTAAAATCCGAGCTGAATGAGAAATGGAGGCAATGGAAGGGTGATCTAAAGTCAATGGCATATGACCCTACTAAAACAGAAGAAGAAGTTGCATCTCTTGTACCAGATGATAGGGTTGACCCAAATCAATATCATGGTTTGGTTCATCATTGGTTTTCTGATGAAGGACAAGTAAGTCATATATATTATGAGTAATATATTAAAGAGTTTATTATTTAGACTAATATTTTATATCAATTGCAGAAAATAAGTAAAATTAATAGGCAAAATCGTGCTAAGTTTGAAGATGTTCATTGTATGGGTTCAAAAAGTCTCCCAAAGTTTATTGATGAGAAGGTTTATTTCTATTTCTATTTCTATTTTTATGGCTTTAATTTAAATTAAAAATGAAATGCATTTTGGTTATTTATTTGGTTGTAGATAAAAAAGGGCAAATGAGTGTTGTCTGAACGTAAAGAGATTTACATTGATAGCGGCACTCGTAAAGATGGAACAATTGTAAATGAAAAGACTGCAAGATTGATTGTAAGTTTTGATAATAATTAAACGGTACCAATATATAAAATGTGTATAAATTAAGATGGAACAATTGTCAATGAAAAGACTGCAAGATTGATTGTATTTGTTAGCCTATATGCAATGTTGAATTTTTTAATTGGATCTTATTGTAGTACTACATGCTTTGAATGTCAATTTCAATTTGGTATTTTCAATCATTAATATTTTTTATTTTATTTTTTAGGAAGAACTAAAAAAACATAATACTGAGGCTGGAACTTCTCAATCAACCCAAGACACACAAGGTTCTATGTCTTGGAAGGATGACATATTTTATCAAGTACAAGGACCTGATAAAAATGGACGTGTGCGATGTATGGGCAAGATTCCTCATTCTAAAAAATCGAAGGTTTGTGCATCTGAAAATGAAGAGTTGCGCGAAAGAGTTAAGAATATGGAAAACTTGTTAGCAAATGTGATGACTTTAATTCAAAATCGATTTTCTGGAGCAGATGTTAATGATATAATACAAGCTGCAAGACAGGTATATCATAAGTTATTAATCTTATCCAACTAACTTCATAAGTTCCATAATCGTATTTTTCATAAGTAATATTTTCTATTTTTTGTGATAGGTTCCTGATGCTACTAGTGCTCAAAACCATTTGAATTCACTTAGTCCAAACAACAACGAAATAATGAAAATGGTAATTAGATAGTATTAGTTAATTTTAATTATAATCATTAACATTTTCTCTATTTTATTAGTAATATTTTTATGTGGAATCGTGTATTTATTCATTTGTTATTTTATTGATTGTAGGTGGAGATTAAAAGCTAATTTGTTGTTGAAGATGGAATATTGACAATTTAGTGAACTCAATTTCTTAATATTTTTTGATATTGTTATGTATGACACAAGATGTCTATTTTAAATGTCTAT
>NC_021164.2:46917472-46917981 GCF_000331145.2 Cicer arietinum
TTTACATTTTAGTCAAATTATTGTTAATCAATAAATTTTTGTAACACTAATGGGGATTCAAAAGAATTTTATTTGGTTTATTAAGAAATGTGTCAATACTTGTGTGCAACTTTTCCATTTGTTTTTCCTCGTAGTTTCGAGGACGAAACTATTTTTAAGGGGTAGGTATTGTAACACCCCAATATTTTCATATATATTATATATATGTCTTTTAGTAATTTTAGTAATTTATTATTTAATTAATAATTTATTCTACCCGTAAAGAAATTAAATTAAAATTTACAACTCCCTATTTTACTTGAATAATTATAACATTTATTTTTATTTAATTGTTTTTGTGTGACAATTACATTAGAACGGTTTATAGCATAATTATTTCGTACGTGGACAACTATGTATTTTATTTATTTGATTATTTTCGATAATCATGAAATTGATGTGTTAGATACGTTGACTTTATTTTTATACGTGACCTGCAGTGATATTTTTGTCTTACTTGATTTATTTTA
>NC_021164.2:46918241-46919176 GCF_000331145.2 Cicer arietinum
GTAATTAATTAAAACTCCTAGGAGTATTTTTTTTAGAATGAACAATGACCAAGTCAATTTTGGTTAAAATTTAATCATCCACACTATATTTTATTGTTAATAGCATTTAACTATAAAACTGTGTGTTTTCTACTTTACATCCACTCAAATGTGTAACAAGCAATAATAAGTGTACATGAATGTCAATTAATTCATAACGGTTGGTCATTGAATGCTATTATTTCAATTGAATACATTATTGATGTGTGCAATTAACCTCAATGAGAAAAATTAATCTCTTTCTCTAATCAGCTTCACGTCTCCATTCGCAACATTATATTTTCTTTATCTCAAATATTTTGAAGTCACTTAAACAACCACCCACATATTACCTCTCTTTCTTGTGGAAGCTCTAAGCTTTTGTTCCTTCATCTTTATGAGATTTTTCGAGGGCTATATAGTGTTACGTGGAAGGAAAGCGTCCAAGGTAAGGGCTTTTCCCCATGCTGAGTTAGACTAGATATTAAATTAGCGATTCGTAAGATATTAATATGATGTATGGATGTCTTAAAAGAAAAAGGTTGATTTTATTTTCGTCGTAAAGAAATTAACTACAATGCTTTGATTGTTTTTCTAATACCTCTATCTTGATGAAATTAGTTATGGAGTTATATTTTTATTATTATGCCTTGATAAATATGTTTGTAGTGAAAATGTTTAGTGTTTTACGTGTTTTAGAGTATTTGATTATAAAGTTATAATTTTTATAATGATGTAATTAGTAATATATTTATTATGATGTATTTGATTTTAAGTGTTGACGTTGGAGTATTCTAAATTTAAAACTTAACTTTTATAAACAATATATGTGTCTTGAGGAAATTGATGAGAATTTTATATTTCTTTAATTTTAATAATATGAGAAAATTGATTATTGAATGCATTAATGAATAGTC
>NC_021164.2:46919551-46928783 GCF_000331145.2 Cicer arietinum
GACTTGTGTCTTAAATATCATTATCTTTGTGGTTGCCTAAGTGACTGATGATTTGTGTTTTAAATATTGTTATCTTTGTGGTTGCCTAAGTGGCTGATGATTTGTGTGATTATTTAAGTGAGTGGTGACATGTACATTTTGAGCATCATTATCATTTCATGACATATCATATCATCTGTGTGGACGCCTGTGTGGCTGGTTTAATATTTTCCTATTGGTATAGGTGACTTCTGTGTGGACGCCTGTGTGACTGGTTATATCCGGATCATATATATTTAGGAGCATGCATAACGTGCATACATTTTATTGTTATTTTTATTTTGATATAATTATTTGTTCTACGGTTACTACTTGATTTATTTAGATATATTTTATGATTTTGATACCCCTTTGAGAACTATTAAAGAATCAATTTCTTTAAATCTTTTATTACGAAAAGATTTTATATTCATATTTTATGGCTGTTAATTTATTATTTGGTTTAATTTTTGCTGTGGGATGAACTGACCCCTTATACCAACATTTAGGTACTAATGATCTCAAAAAGTTGCATGAATGATGTTTGATTGGTGCATGCGCGAGGGAAAATGAGACTTTTACTTAAATATAATGTTTTGTATTACTAAAAAAATTGTGGTAGATTGTAAAGTTATTTATTTGTCATCATTAACTTTTAATAGAAATGTGGAAGTGAGATTTCATTCGCTAGTAGATAATTGAATGTCATTAATTTCAATCAACCTTGTTTCTTTTGAATTTCACTTAAAGATAAATTATTTTATTTTAGACCATAAATGAATATCGATCTAACAATTGAGAATATTAATTTTGCAAATGAATAAATAAATAATATTTTAGTAAATTACATTACGTTCTTTTACGAAAAAAAAAGTTATATTAAGGTATTTTCTTACGCATATCAATTTATTACATGATGAATTACTAATAAGAAGAAAAAAATTAGTTGTTTATAAAAGAAAATAAATATTAGTTGTTTATCTGTGAGGATGAATCTAATACTACTATCCTTGACTGAGGAGGCTTCTTTGCAAGACACTGATATGTTTCAATTGGTTTTACTTATTACTTCTTGTTAGTTGTGTCTACAAAGCCTTTTGGCTCTTGCTCTTTATAACATACATTTACATGATTTCTTGTTATAATACTTACAATTAGGATCTTAAGTATCAAATTTTGATGAACTTCATTGGTTTACGTTTATATTTGAAACTATTTGTTGTCCATTGCTATGCAGTCATTCGATTTTTATATAGTTTTGTAGATTGAATTTGTATCATTCCCCTAAAAAAACACCAAAATCTACTATATTGTCAAGTGAAAACTTATAAACTTGTATGGATTAGTTGTTGCCATATCATATATGCCATGCATTATTAAACTTTTGATGAGGATACTAAAAAAAAATTAAAAATAAACTGAAAAAATATGGGTTAATGGGTTCTCTAGACCCACATAATTTTGTGGCTTTTTGCTTTGGGGACTTTCCTTAGACCTTATTAGTCATGAGATTTTTTAGTCTCGTCCGGACCAATAAATAAGGGGTTTGAAAAATTGGCAGCACTACCTACCATAGGGCAGTCAAAGAGAATTGCAGAACAAGGTCAAGTTTTGTTCTTCAACTCTATGCAATTGCAATATCCTGCTCAATCTAGAGGTTCCTACAAGAACAGAGAACCTCCAAAAGCACATTTCTAGGTACAAGATGCAAACAAACTTTGACTGGCCTCACTGTAAAAGGCTTCAAAGGAGTTTGGCCTTATTTCAAGCTCATAGTTGCTTCTTCTGTAATGTTGTGGTATAAATCAAAAGGGGCCATGATTGTGCTGTCAGGAATTTATATAGTCATGTAGATTGAGACCGACTAATCTAAGATTGGACGACTAAGATTCGAAGCTCGAGAGGGGATATAAGGTTGTTTGGTGGTTAGGATGGGACAGTTAGAGAGTAAAGTGGTAAGGAAGTCGTGATTCAATCCACACTCTCAGAAAAATACTAATAATATTAACAATACTAATCACTACCATTAGTTGTTGCAAAAAAAGGACTTGAAGCTCAAGAAATCGGATTTTATAGACCAAAAGTCTAAACCAAAAGTCCTCATAGTTTTCACTCTCTTGCAGACACAGTCAAGCACACAAACACAAATAACAATTTAAGGAGTGTATGTCCTGAGTTACCTCATTAATTATCTACCATGCTGAGAATGCTTTTGTAATGTACGTAGTTTGGAGAAATGGTACAATCAAGGACGAGAACTTATATCTAGGTTGCTTTCCAATCCCACAATCTCACTGGACACTATTTCTACTTGGTATGTTACTATTTACATGCTAGAATAACCTTCCTTTCTATAGTCAATCAGTTATCACCATGGTCTAACAATAATTTCCATACTTTAAAAAGATCTGCAGAAAATGACACCCTAGATCACTTGATTGGAAATTTGCAAGTAGAAATTTTTTACTTCAGACTTGTTGAGATGCTGCTTTGCTGTGTTTAAGGAATACTTTATACACATTTTTCATGTTGTTTTGCCACATCGTTTAAAGAGTGTGCATGTATTTTTAGATTCAGTAAATAAAGTGACAACATATTTTAGATGATTGAGTAAAATATATATATTGTAAAAAATGGTTTTGTGAAATTATTTTTACTCTATTCATAAAATCTTCAAATCATGTAACAATTTTTTTCTTAATTTCATTACAATCTTTTGGTTCAAACTGAACAATTTTCACATTTACTTTATAGCTATGGAAAGTCTATGTTTCCATGAGTTCGATGTGAACAGGAATGTCTTAAGGATAAACTATTGCTTGACATATGATTAATACGATATACAAACTTCATATATGTTTTAAACTTGAAAGTTTTATTTCCCTGGTATTAATGTTAATTGAAATTCATATCTAACTTTTTAACAATTTTACATGAATTAGAAACATATTTTAAGATCTATTTTTGTAGTGAAACCGTAAAGAATAAATGCTAAATCGTACAAATAAACATTTAAACGAAACACACGACGGACGATCCAAAACGTGTTCAATTCCTTCCCCTGATTCCAGCAAAAGCAAACGAATCTCATCTTCTACATCTATAACCACATCCCTACTCCACAATTGCAGTTTTACCCGGTCTTGTACAGAGATCTGTCATGGACTTACTTAGAGAATCATGGATAAGAGAATTTAGAAACAAATTTCCAATTACTTTTTCAACTATTTAAAGTTTTTCATTTTTGTATAGCATTTTTTGAATGCCATTAACATGATTTCCAAGCTTCCTAAAAGATGCCCTTGAGTAGTTTTTGGGTAGTAGCTCGAAGAGCTATAACTCTCCTATGTGGGAAAGTTTTTATATCGTAAATAAACCAGCACGCTTATCTATAAATTAAATACTAAGCCGGGCAGTGCGGCGTAAAATTTAATATATTAATGAATATAAAATAATAATTATATGTAATTTAAAAGTAATTTTAATTTTATTTTACGAATATATTCAAGTATTTATGTATTTAAAAGTAAATACATTTTTGAATAATGATATATAAGTTAAGTTTTCTTTAATATAAAAGAAAAAAATAAAATATTGTTGACTAATACTTTAATTCATGCAAAGTATAATGAAATACGAGATTATTTATAAAGTTTAATAATTCTAGATATGCAATTTTTGTCTTTAATATTTTTTAAATGTAGAATTAATTTATTCAAACTTTTTGATTTCATTGAAATTTTTCTTCTAATAATATATTTGTTAAATAGTTATGTATTTTTTTATTATTAAAGTTATACATTTAGCTATAATATTTCTTCATTTTATATACTTTATATTAGTTTTGAAACATTAGATTTATAAATTTATGTACTTTTTTACCTTTCAATTTTATATGCTCATCGTAATTTTGTCAATCTCACTGACGATCTAAGCATGCACTAAATAATATTGTGTCTTATGATATATTATAACATTCATTCGTGAGTGATAGTTTATTAAATCTAAAATATTGAAATAATCCATTCGTGTGTGCTTTGGAATTTTCACATAATTATTTGACGTCAAGAAATTTCAAAAGTGGTTGAAAATAATTATAGGTAAGAAAAGTTTCTATATATTTAATATTATTCTTTTTTTTTTGTTTTAATTATGATTTGTGTTTTTAATTATAAAAAAAATACTATGTGAGACACATTCAACATAGGGGAAAAAAAATTCATTTCATATGTAATGATATTGATATATGATTTTGAACAATAATTGATAATAAAAAAAAAAAAATAATATTATTGAAGTATATGTGAAGTAAGAGTGTCATACAAATAGTTGTAGCTTGATTGTATTTCATAATATCGTTATTTGAACTGAAAATTTACAAGAGAGTAGTTGAAAAATAGAAGATAGATTTTGATGTATATATCTAGTCGAACTTTTATTGAAGTGTTTCTTCTAATAATATATTTGTTAAATAGTTATGCATTTCTTTATTATTAAAATTATACATTTAGCTATAATATTTCTTTATTTTATATAATTTATATTAATTTTGAAATATTAGATTTATAAAATTATGTACTTTTTCACGTTTCAATTTTATATGTTCATCGTAATTCTGTCAATCTCATTGTCGTTCTAAGCATGCACTAAATAATATTGTGTGTCTTACGATATATTATAACATTCGTAAGTGATAGTTTGTTAAATCTTACAATATATTATAACATTCATTCGTAAGTGATAGTTTGTTAAATCTAAATATTGAAACAATCCATTCGTGTGTGCCTTAGAATTTTCAAATAATTATTTGACGCCAAGAAACTTCAAAAGTGGTTGAAAAAAATTAGACAAAAAATTTCCAAAAATTTAATATTATTTATTTTGTTGTTGTTTCAATTATGATTTATATTTTTTTTAATTATAAAAAAAAATATTATGAGAGACACACTCAACATAAGAAAAAAAAATTCATTTCATATGCAATGATATTGATATATGATTTTGAACAATAATTGACAAAAAAAAAATTATTGAAATATCTAAATTTACTTATTAAATTTTTTTATGAGTAATTAGAACTTTTTAATTGTATTGATGAGTCATTGAGTGATAAATTAAAGCTAAAATTATATAATATAAGCAATTGAAAAGGTTTGCGTTACATATTAGAGAAATAAAACAAAATGAAAGTAGAAGATGAAAACAATAGTGTGCTTTGGAAGGTGACACAACAGATTCTTTGTGAGTTGGCAAATATTAAAGAATGTGGAGATAGTTGTCAAATACAATTTAAAATTCTGTTTTAATATATTATAATAAATAAGTTAACAGACTTAAACTATTCGTGTAACCCAAAATTCCTAAAACATCGAGCAAGTATACAAATATAAGTTTGAAGATATTGCAATCAAATAAAAATAGTATATTATTTACTATTTATTTTAAATAAACTAGTCTACTACTAAATATTTTTAGAAATAGGTATTGACATATGTGAGTCAATAAATAAAGTGGCCAATCCTAACAATAATTTTAGGCGAGATTGAAAATGTAGATTAAAAGACTAGAGAAATGTGTCCCGTAAGTGCAAATGTAGATTAAAAGACCAGAGAAATGTGTCCCGTGAGTGCAGCTCATATGGTAAATGCTGCGGGAACATTTGATATGCTGCGCACATATTCGAACCTGCAATATTCCACTTGTCTGAACTTAGTGTTATGATTTTCGATGTTAGGCTCATTAGAACCAAAAAAAAAAAAAAAACTAGAGAAATGTATGAGGCATCTCTATTATGAAATATAGGATGATGTACATAGGCATATATTTATTATGAATTTATTATAGGTGTATGTACATAGGCATCTTCAACCAAGATGCACATCTCTGCCATTTCCAGAGAAGCTTATCCAAACTACAAAGGTGCCTAGCCTCTGCTAAATATTCATATATTACCAGTTCTTCACAGAATTAACTACTGACATAAAACACAATATGACTGCATAAGAGACATTTACTTCAGCGACTAATGCCTAAATAGTTGCTATTGGTAGATCTACAATGGAACAGAAGTGACAGCAAATCCTAATTTAGAATAAGCATGGGATTCTATCCATTATAGGAGTAGTGACCAAAGATGGTGATTACATACGAGATATCTGAAGTGGGATAGTAAAGGAAGCCATCTCTCCCATCACTGGCTGAAACAAATCGAGCTCTCCATATCGCTCAAGCACACGCATCCTGCAATCTTCAGCTGCCATCATTCCAGTGGAGAATGCACCATGGACAGACCCTGGATAATTCACACTTGTTGCTTCCCCTGCGAAAAACAAGTTATCTACTGGGACCCGTAGCATCTCATACAGTTCGTGCGGTTTCCCAACTTGATCATAGCTATATGAACCCAGTGAATCTATATCTGATCCCCACCGAGACACAAGATACTGAATCTGCATTAAAATACAGACATAAATAAACCATGTTAAGGACTATGTAGCATACACCATGAAGGGTCAACTAAAAGCAATGTGAGGCTAAGTGAGGTCTTTAGATAGAACAAATCATAGAAAAGAACTTCATATCTGCAATTTTTGAAATATTGCAATGAGTGTGATGCCATAAAATTTGCGGGTATGTAGAAGACTGAGTGGAGTGATCTGAAGGCCTAAAGCAAGGACTTGTATAACCTTATGTTTGGTCCGATACAATGAATTGAGTATCAAGGCATTAATTTTTCTAGGGGGATTAAAAATTGAAATGAGTAAAAATATTATGGTTACCGGTGAAGAAGCATCAGGAAGGATCTTCTTGAGCTGTTCAAAAGCAAAGTTAGCAGTTGCTTCATCAGACATTTTTTCAATGTCTTTGGCAAGCCGCCCAGAAGGCATGTAAACAAGGACAGGATGACGTGCAGCCTTGTGGAGATTGAGGAAGTAGCTACATCCATAAGATGTGTCTGCAACTACTCCCAAGAACTCCACATTAGGCCAAAATACATTCTCAAAGTGTAGAATTATTTTGTTCTCAAGTCCAACCCCAAGTTCAGCAATGGCAGCTTCCTTCCAGTCTGGGAGCTTTGGCTCAAACAATATCCTCTTTGATTTAAGGACACCAAGAGGGACAGCAATAACAGCAGCATCAGCAGTAAATGATTTCCCATTTTCCACTGTCACTTTTACTCCGTTATATCTCCGAACAACTTTCGTGACCCTGAAAGGGGGCATTTTTAATGCCAGTATATGTAATTAAGCAACATAACAAGACATAAAATTTCATCAAAACAACAATTCAAGCTAGTATCTACCTGTGCCCCAGACGAATATCAAGACCCTTGGCTAGGGTATGTATAACAGGCAAGTAGCCCCTGACCATAAGACCATGACCACCAGGGAGAAGTATTTCCTGTCAGAATATATTCAAAGAGGTATAAGATATGCAAGCAAGATACATTCAAAAGAAAAATGCTTGTGTTAATTAAGAACTGTCTTGCTATATATGCTGTAATTACGGTCAAACTATATCAATTTAGTTTGTCGTAAAAAAAACTAGGTCAAACTATCATTTTTGTTCATAAGGTTTCAGCTCAGTGGTAAGAATTTGATATTGTAACTTCAAGAAATGGAGTTCAATTCCCCTCGGAGATAGTTGTAAAATGGCCATCAAGGCCACTTTAATCAATAAAAATTTCCCCTTTCTCCTATTTAAAAAAAAGGGTCAAACTATGTCAATTTAGTTTAATATGCAGTCTTTTCTGATATTCTTTATGGTAGGCCTATGCAAGGGGAAGAACCATTTTCATTGAACAGAAAATTCTACAGCCATAAAGCTGAGTTCAGCACTTGACAATCATGCAACAAGATGGCCTGTCATAACAGGATTCCTATACACCCCTTTCCCAACTGGATTTGTTTGGCTCTACATGAGGAATTCTACACATGATAGACTTATTAATTTATCCAGGGTTTTTACATGCATTTATAACACATAAGCCCATTTTTATCTCCAGAACAGGTCTCTCTATACTTCAATCATACATAGATCAGGAAACACATTTACATTATTATTGGTCATAGAAAGGCTGCATGTTGAAGACTCATGCACCTGGCTATGAGACAACTTTACAAATTATATCTTTCATGACAGGCCCTACCTGTATGTTAACACCAAAGAAAATACATCATTTAGTGTGAAAATTAAGGTCGAGAAGGTGGCGCAGGGGGGAACTTAACAGCTAATATAAGATTAACATCTTCAAATTACCTGGTCCCATCCATTCAGTGAAATTGTATCAGAATCAGCAGCAAACCAGCCCTCCATTCTACATAAATACCACTGAAGTACCTTATGGGCAAGCCCCTCCAGCCTGAATTCAAGAATGGAAATCATATTATGTTACTAAAGCTTAAAACAAAAATAAACATGATGTCAAATAAATGAAATCAATGCCAATACTAACCTTAATTCTGGCTTCCTTTCAAAAACAATTGAAAGACCACGCTGTATGGACATATCTTCACTGAATTCATTTCTTACTTTATTAGTCTGCATTAAGCCCAAGACAATAATTAAGAGGGTTATCACAGTGACAATAAGCAGAATCAAGCATTAGATTTGATGATTTGGAAAAATTGCTTTCACTGTGAAAATGCATTTCAGTAGGTAACCAGAATAATATTTTTTTTTTTATCAAAATAGAAATGGAGTTCAAAAGGATCCATCTAAGGTAGAGAAGTCTCACCAATGTTGCCATCCCAAAACTTAACAATCAATTCCAGTAAACTAAATAACTTGAAAAGTGAATCAGAAAATAACTTACCTCCAGTAAAATGTTCTCAAATACTTGACCAACTTTTGTTACCAATTCTTGGGGAACTTGAGTCCCATCCATATCAAAAAGTGCATAGCTACAAAAGGTTAATGAATTTAAGTTACAAAAAGAACTAGCATATAATAACTTATACCATGCATAACAGCTAGAAAAAATTGAAATGTTTGGCTGCTAAAAACAATTGAAATGATTATCTACTATGCAACTGAAGCAGAACCATCAAACTAGTATAGCATCAAAATCTATGTACCTACCTTTCCAAGTCATGGTCATAGAGCACAGAGTTATCCCCACTAGTACGGTAAAGGGGTAGCCCCAGCCTCCCAATCACTGAAGCAAGCGGATTCTCCTTGGAAACTCCATGCAACCTGAAACAGAGAAAGAGTG
>NC_021164.2:46929471-46939329 GCF_000331145.2 Cicer arietinum
GTGTGCCTTTTAATTACAAAACAAATTGAAACACCTTCACAGTCTCATCAACATTCAAATAATCAAAACATAAAGAGAATATAATCTTTACCATGATGCTCCCATGTCAACAGGAAAGCCAAACGAGTAATCAGTGTGAATTCGGCCACCAAGTCTTTCTCTAGACTCTAATAGAACAACCTGAACAAAATTTTAAAAACAAAGCACCAAGTTTCAAAAATGTAGGTCCAAGTTTAAAATAAGAGACAACGCAAACATAACGAATTATTATCAGTTTCCTAAAAAGGGTGGAGGGGGGATGAAGCAGAAAAGCAACAAAAAATTGCTTCAATTCATTTGTTAAAAGTTAATTAACTTAAAACTAACTAACTTGTATGTTAACAGAAAATGCGCATTAATTCACTTCACCTACAAAAATATGTAGGTTCAAACTTGGGATAAATTATTCTATTTAATTACATTGCAACTTTATGACTTGCATATTGGGGAAAACAAACATGAATTACTGTCGGATTCATAAAAATAAAATAAAGGAAAAGCAACAGAAAACAAAAATAAAAAAGGGAAAGATGTTACCTAACTTCACTTATTGCATGTATTCTTAAATGCTTTAGTAGGAATTCTAGTCCCCTAGATGTATTCTTTTACTTGACTAAAGTGAAAAGCAACCCCAAATCTAAACTAGCAAGTATCACTGAGGGTAACTTCCCCAGAACCATTACAAGCTTCAAAGCAGACAAGCTTATTTACAGATAACCAATAGATGAGCGAAAAGAGGGAAAAAAATCATAATCATTGATTTAATCCAAAAAGAAACCCACTTGACTAGAATGCAATTCAAATCAATTTTTTTAGGAACAGTGAACAAAGTTTTCACCATTCTACGAATAAAATTAATTTTTTTTCATGGAAGACCTCAATTAGTTGATACTTGATATGAGTAAAAAAATCATTCAGCCAATTAAATTAACGGATAATTGCAGTCATGTAAACTATGTAAGCAGCCACAGGCAATATAAATTATTGTTTTGTATACATACTAGTTCAACAAGGATTGTTTGAATTCATAAATGAAAATATTCAGCTCAAATACCTGAAAGGAAGCATCTTGAAGTGCTCGTGCAGCAGCAATCCCAGCCATGCCCCCACCAATGACAATAACAGACGGTGACCTCTCCTGCCCACTGCTAACATTGCCATAGCAAAGAGCTATAGGAAAATGCCCAATGATTAATCAATGTCATTTTCAAATCATACACTCTAATTTCTCAGACAGCATAATAAGCATAAAGTTATTGGAGAAATGTCCAATCAAAACCATTCCGAGTGGTCATTAGATAAAAGACATCATCTTTATCTCCACTTTTTTGCTAAATCATTAGACTAACTTCGAGAAATGATTTTCTACCTTTAAGTCTCTTATCTTTGGTGACTTTATATCTATCTCTCTCTTAATCAATTATTCCCTTTCATCTAAATAATTTTTATTATTTAATTTTAATCACCAATTTTACTCCAAAATACACTAAAGTCACCCGAGAATCATTTTCAGTAACTTCTTTTCAAACTTCCAACCATGATTTTACAAAACCTATTACTATTGAAAATAAAATACTATAATTTGAATACACTTTTTGACTAAGAGCAAGCTTTTCATCATTGTTCCTATCCTAAGTTCGAAAAGGAGACGTCATTCTATTAGATTTACATAAATTAAAACATATTAGAATTTACACGTTAACTATTAAATAATTTAAACGTTTATTAAATTTTCACATTCCTGTTAGCTGTTTAAAGATAAATTACTATTGATATATGAGTTTAACTCTCATGCACCAATAATACTAATGCAAATTTACTACTATGTTAGATATTGGTCCACCTAAATTTGTGAAACCCAAATGAATTTCAATTAATAGACAATGTTTTTTTTTACACTTATTATATAGACAAAAATGTTGAAAAGAGAGTTTCAGACAGCAGCTTCTTTTCCGAAATGTTGAAACCCATGTCTAAATGTGATGCACAATTCCTGCCGACCATTAAATCTAAGCAACCAAAGCATGCACGTGTCACACAAGTTATTGACTTGGACTAGATACTTTTTTTATAAATAAAAACATTATAACAATAGAATCAAAATATAATTTTATTTGAATAAAGTTTTAATTAATATTAATATACAAATAAAGATTTTCTTTTTACGATCAAGATCAAACTTGTTAAATTATTAAAAACATTCTTAATAATGTCTACTCCAAAAAACACGATTATAAATAAAAATTAATCTCAGATAATAATAATAATAATAATAATAATAATAATAATAATAATAATAATAATAATAATAATGAATAAAATAAGAAAATATTCATATTAATTCTCATTAATCATAGTAATTATTTCCATTAACCACACATTCAATTGTAATTAATCAAAGTTTGAAATGTTCAAATCTTCTATATATAGAACACAGAAAATAACACAAGTTGATAGTCAACGAGCTATAATCTTGATATATTCATTAACATATTTAAATGTTCCAAATGGATCTGCAAATAACATTTCTAAAAAAGGTCTCTATTTCATTTCATACAACTGTTACAACACAAGTATTACTATAATTATATATATATATATATATATATATATATATATATATATATTAGTAACAAACAAAACTCCATGCACCGACAACAAAACGAAATTAATCAATTTAGTAAAAAAACGAAACTAATCAATAATAAAGTAATTAATAATAAAATAATGTGTATATTATCAAAATCAAACCTGTGGTTAATTTAGGGCTGCTCTTATTTCGTGACTCCATATTGCAAATAAGATTCTGGATTACGATTCAATTACAGCTACAATCAGTTAACAACAACAGTTCGTGGCAATTGATGATGAACAGAGCGATTGCGGTGAAAAATGGATGGAAAAAAGCAACAAACAAGTAACAAAGTGATTGAAATTCAATTTTGACGATAAATCTAGCTTCCCGAGCCAGTTCATACAGCTGAATTTCTCTTCAGAAAAGTTCAACCACTCTTCTCACAGCGGTTTCGGATTTCGGAATCAAAAACAGAATCTGGAATTGGTGAGATCGGAAAAGTTCCGAGAAAAAGGGGGAAAAGAAAGAGGAAAGTTCTAGAATAAGGAAGGAGATTGCAGAGAGAAAAAGATGGACGGTTGAGTTGTGATGTGGCAACTGACAATTTGCATCAGATTTATAGAGTTGGTTGGTTTGTAACGTACCCGTTGATGCATTTTCATATGATGACGCTCTAGATGGCGCGTGTTTTGTTTTTGATGCTTTCTTTTTTTGACCTTTAGTTTTTTATAATTTGGAAACGTGGACAAGGTGGTTTTTGTTTGTTTTATTTTTTTAACAGTAGTTTTGATACATTTATTTTTATTACTCTATAAAATTGATTTTTTATTTTAAGATTCAACAGTATTGATTTCATTATAAAAATTTTGAAATAAAATTTAATAGTTGATAAATTTTAAATAACGTGATATATGATATAAAATTTTGTAGATACATTAAATATTTATATGTCATTAATTAAATTATAGAAAATAAAATTTATGAAGTTGAAAGTTAAGTTTTTAAAGAGTTTTTATTGTGATTTTATGGGCGTCAATCATTTTATATCGTCGTATCATATAACATTTTATTTAAAGTATGTGGCATTGTCATTTTTTAATTAAAAAAATTATATTGAAATATCAAAACTGTCGTATTTTAAAATAGAAAAATGGATTTTGTGTATCGATAAAAATAAGAGGACTAAAACTGTAATTAAGTATATGTTTTTTCTATAAACTCTCCATTCCACTTAAAGTGTTTTTTATTATTATTTTTTTATTTGAAGTGTGTTAGATATTAAATGTAGATATATTTTTAAATGGAGATTCGAATATAAATTCAATACGTTGTAAGAGTTTAACTAATTATTTTAGATGTGTTGGCGGTGTGTTTTATGTTTTAGTTACAACAAATAAAATTATTGGATATACATTTTTGTTATAAATTAATTATACACCGATATTTCATCGAAATTACTTATTTTTTCATATCACAATTTCAAATAGGGGTGATATGAGTTGATTTGATAAAATATATTGTTGCTTTTTATGTTATTTTAAAACTATTTTCAAATAATAGTTTTTTTTAAATGATCAATGTTGAGAATTAATTATTAATTTTTGTTAGAAAAATAGTTGAATTTGTAATTTCTTTATCACAATGTCTATCCTTTTTCTCTTTTTAAATAATATTTTGAAACCAAATACAAATTATATTTTTATAAAGCTAACACTGCAATTAGGGATGACATAATAATCCACATTCACGGATATTCGCCCAAACTCGCTTAATTTGAGCGGGAAAAATCCGCTTTAATTGGGTGCAGGGAGCGGGTGCGAATTTTACCCGGAATTAAAATTTGGGGACGGAGATAGGTTTGGGGGTGGTGACATCCACCCCGCATCCGCTCCCGAACCTGCCCACAAATAATATTAATATAATTTTTAAATTTTATATACATATACATATTGAATATACTTAATATTTTTTAAATGTTAAAAATTATAATCTTATATCTATAAAAAAATATTTTTTATTTTATGATTCTCTAATAACAATTATTTTATTATATTAATTATAATAGATATAATTTTTAAATTTATAATTTTATATATATATAAAGTGGTGGAAGTGTAGGCGGAGAAACCCGAAACTCGTTGTGGACGGAGATAGATGTATAAATTATACCCCACTATGAAACTGTGGCGAGAATGAGTTTTCCTTGACTAGTCGAGTGCAGAGGTGGAGGAGACAAAAACCGTTCCCATCCCGCCTCATTGCCATGTCTAAGTGCAACTTCTAAGTTTTATTAAGTTTCATTAGATGACTCTAGAAAAATAGCCAGCTACCAACTTAATGAACTATTAGTACTATTCAAATTCTAGTTGGTTTGGAGAGACTCTATCATGGGTTCAAGACACACCGTCAATAAAAACTAAGATGAATGGGAAATGGAGTAAATTTAAAGATGACATTTAAAGTTGATTAAAGCAAATAAAGAGCTTTAAGCTAAGATTCAAAGCTCAATCAATTTAAATTCATCACTAAAAGAGATGTTTGGAATCCCCCTTCACGACCCGAAATTTAAATGTCGTGATCGGCACACAAGCTATACTCTTAGCCTGGCAAGCCTATCAACTAACTTAACAATTAAACAACTAAACCGTTTTCTAACCATTTCAAAAATATATATATACTTTTTACTCGAAATTTCGACAGAGTATCCTCTGTAAATTCAACATTTCCAAATTTATAGAATCCCTGTTCAACTTTTAATTCAGTCATACTTCAAATAACATAACCTAATTTCTTAATACACTACCCAAAAATATAGACTTTCTAGACTCCAAAATAGCGGCAATTTACGTCAGACTCAACAGACGTTACAAAAATGGTCATCGATCAAAGAAGTCTACCAAAAAAGAAATATGTTGAGGCTTGAATCCACTAACAGCTTGCTACTCAACTGTCTGCGAATCTGAAAAAAATAAACAACATGAAGGGTAAGTCACAAAGACTTAGTGAGGGGACAACAACCACCATCAATTAGAAGGGAAACACAAAAGGCACGAATGGCTATTTCACAATCTGGTGGCGATTATGTCATACACATAGTAAATTCATTAATCTTATAATTTAGTTGTTCATATAGAAATATTAACAATTCAATTAATAGCGAAACGAAATCAAAATGAATAACCTTAAAATCATCATAGAAAATCAACAAGTAAAAATACAAATTTTTGAGAACCAAGAGGCGGCTTCATCTCATTGATAGCCCTTTCCTCCTAAGGGTGGCCTTTCCCTTAGGGGTGACTCCATCTAATGGATAGCCCTCTCCTCTCAATCCTGTAACACATCATCACGTATCAATTAGGGAGCTTACATCGCGTTGATAGCCCTCTCCTCCTACGGATGACATTTCTCATAGGGGCGGCTCCATCTAACGGATAACTCTCCCCAATCAAAACGAGGTAACTAGGTGCACCTAACGCAGTTAACGATTTAACAATTATAACAACGATTTCTCAAAACACTATTTAAAATCATTTCATCGTAATTTATGGAAAACATATTCAATCGCATAACAATTTAATATTTAAATATTTTAACTCATACGTAAATCAAACTAATAAAATATTATATTACAACAACCATTAAATTAAATAATTGACGAAATCGATATAAATTTCAAAGGTTGTGTTCCCCAAATTTTTCAATAAATACTTTAATATAGAAAACAAGTAAAATAATAATAATAGCATCGTAAAAATATTTGACGATGATCGACGTCAACTCACAACTATGGAGAATCGTCTAAGTTTGCTATTTAACAACTCTCAGAGTAGCTGGCAGGGTCTCAGTTGACAAATCTGAGTATCAAAAATATTTTCAAGACTTTAGAAAAATTTATTCTAAAGTTTAGCTAACTCTAGGAAACCATGAAAATCATTTAAATATACTCTAAGCACAAAATACGATTTTTACTCAAAACTACATTTTTCTATGAATTCATACTAGGATTAGAGTTGTGCATTTACCTCAATGAGTCTCAATAAACAACTCTCAAGAGATGGATACCCTTTTCCTTCCTTAGAACACAAACCCTAACCCAAAAATCTCAACCAAAAGAATTTGTAAGAGTTTGAGAAATTATATTTGTGGGGATGTTAAATCCCTTTTAAGGGTTGAGAGTTTGAGTAATAGAGCGAGAAGAAGCAAGGAGAAGGGAAGAAAAAGAAAGGAAAAAAAAAGCAACAAAAATGGGGGAGGGGGAGTGTTCTACCGAGAGAGGGAGAGAGAGAAAAGAAATAGGAGAAAATGAGGGAGTGAGATGGAAAGAGAGTGAGAGTGAGTGGGGTTGAGTTTGTTTTTATTTATTTATTATTAATTAATTATTATTATTATTATGTTTTTTTTAAAAGACACGGGACGTGTCAACCCGAAATTAAAATTTGAGGGCGGGGACAGGTTTGGAAGTGATGACATCCACCCCGCACCCAAACCCACCCCACAAATAATATTAATATGATTTATATATATATATATATATATATATATATATATAATTTGGTGGAAGTGTGGACGAGAAAACCCGAAACCCGTTATAGACGGGAATAAATGTATAAATTATACCCCCACTATGAAACTGTGGCGAGAGCAGATTTTCCCTAACTAGTCGAGTGCAGAGGTGGAGGAGGCAAAAACTGTCCTCGTTCCGCCCCGTTACCATGCCTAACTGCAACTCCTAAGTTTTATTAAGTATCATTCCAACGTGGAAATACTTTTAGCCATAAATAAAGATGACTCTAGAAAATTGCCAGCTACCAACTTAATGAACTATTAGTACTATTCAAATTCTAGTTGGTTGGGAGAGACTCTATCATGGGTTCAAGACACACCGTCAATAAAAACTAAGATGACTGGGAAATGGAGTAAATTTAAAGATGACAATTTAAAGTTGATTAAAGCAAATAAAGAGCTTCAAGCTAAGATTCAAAGCTCAATCAATTTAAATTCATCACTAAAAGAGATGTTTGGAATCCCGCCTTATGAAATCGGATCCCCATTTTTATTATTTTTATAGGATGAAAAGGAAATAATCAAGATTGACAACTTGTCATGATGGTATAGGAGTAAGTACCAAATGAAATATGGAGAGGATGTTTTACTCCTTTATAATTCAAAGGTCATAATTGATAATTATTCCGATTGATTTGACTCTTTCAAAGCAATTAAATCACTTTAGATAATAAAATAGATAATATTGATTATCGATGATAAAATGAATAGTTGCAAATGCATGGTTAGTCATAGTTATAAATTATAAAGTTAAATAAGTTTTTGATCCTATAAATATATCATATATTTCATTTTTAGTCTATCTAAATTTTTTCTTCAAACAATAGTCCCTTAAATATTCTCTGAATAATTTTAGTCTCGATATTTAAATCAATTTATGTGTACCGCTTAAATTCTGAAATGTTGTTTTACGGACATGTTTAGAACATTATAATAATCTTTCACACAAAAATTTATAATTTTTTACCAAGTGATAAATTAAATATATTTTTTTTATTATTTTAGGGCCTAAACATTTATATTTAATTTATCTTTTTGTTAAAAAAAATTTAAATTTTGGTAGAGAAGATTTTTATAATGTTATAAATATGTCTACAAAAAATCATTTAAATATTCAAATAATGCACATGAATTAACTCACATGCAGATACCAAAATTGTTGTTAAAAAACATTTCAAAACTATTGTTTGAAAAAATATTTTATAGAAACTAAAAATAAAATATAACATTTTCATATAACTAAAAATTTACTTAACTTTAAATTATAATATCAACAATTAATTCACTTCATTTTATTTCACTTTATCAACTTCTAACTTTATTATCGAAATTCCATTTAGATAATTTATTTACTGATTTCAAGATTAGTGGTCATGTAAAATATACTTGCCCATATATATATATATACTTTTAACGTTAAGATGAATGAATCCTCTAGGTCGGTCCAATCCAAACCCCCAACAAGATTTAGGCAATATTACATTAAATTTGTCTCTTTTTTTCTATGGAAACATTAAATCTGCCTTGATATTATATATTATTACGGTTTTAACATTATTTAGGTAGATATGATTCTCTTTTCTATTAGTAGTATTCTAATTGGATTTGCATCTTATCATTCACTTGATAGATTGTATTTGATTGGCCATGAAATGTTGATTTATATTCTCTATTTAATTTTTTTTTTGAATTGTCCAAAATACCCTTTAAAAAATTGTAAAAATAAAAAAGTTCTCTCATACTTCCACAACTTGTGTTTTTCAGAAAAGTGAGTGTAGGTGTTTTTTTTTATCGAAAATTTTATTTTTGAAATTTCCAGGAGTACCACCCAGAAATTTGAAATATCCGGTAGTTGTTTTCAATACCGGAAATTTCAAATTTCCGGATGGTACTCCCAGAAATTTCAAAAATAAAATTTTCAGTATTGTATTATAAATACTGGAAATTTGAAATTTCCGGAACAGTTTTGTAATTTTTTTTTTACATAATTTTTAACATTTTTTTTAATTATATTTTTTAGTGAGGACCAGAGGAGCAAAAACAGACAGTGAACATTCTCGAGTTCGACCTCCTACACAATAAAATATGAGAGCTGTAGTTGAAAAAAGAAGAAAGAGGAACAAAGAAATGCAGACGCATGATTTTGAGCAAGATCCTGCTTATGATGAAGAACAGAATTAGCAGCACCAACAAGGTCATGTGTTTGATGATGAACATGATCACGAGCACCAGTTTGAACACGAGCATCATCAGTAGCCTGAAGAACCTATATTTCCTAGAGATCCTTACGATATTTCTGTCCTTAAGGATTATGAGCACAATATTACAGTTAAAGTGTGGTGTAAGACCCATAATTTTAAAGTACACTTTATGTATTTTATATGTTTTGGATTTTGGCTCGGAGGCTTTTTAGCCAAAGTTAATAATATTATGGAGTTTATAGGATCAAAAAGTTATTTTTACACCGTTTAGAATTACTCGTCGATAAACAAATTTAAATTAAGTGCGGTAAATCCTTTACGGAGAATTTAATGCGTTACAGGTGAAATGGTAATTTAAAGAATATCTAGATATTTTGAGATATTTGTTAAGTTATATTATATATATATATATATATATATATATATATATATATATATATATCTGTGTTTGTTTGGAGGGAAAAAGAAAGAAAAAATAGA
>NC_021164.2:46947970-46963386 GCF_000331145.2 Cicer arietinum
GAAACTCATGATGTTGTAGTAATTGTGTTATAAGTGTTAAGTGTTATGTTTTGGAATTTGGTGATAACATGTTTGATTGCAATACCATTTCGAAACCCATGATGTTGTAGTAATTGTGTTATAAGTGTTAAGTGTTATGTTTTGGAATTTGGTGATAACATGTTTGCTTGCAATACTATTTCGAAACTAATGATGTTGTAGCGATTGCGTTATCAGTGCTAAGTGTTAGGATTTGAGATTATGTATGAATGTGATTGAGTTAGTTATGAATTTTTGGAAAAATGATGAGGGAAATCGATTTCCCAATCGATTGGATGAGTTGCAGGAAGTTCACTATTTTAACCTAATCGATTTGCCAATCGATTGTATAAATATGTCTTTCAAAATCTTTTAAGAAATCGATTTGGAAATCGATTGGCAGAGAGGCAGGAACTCAGCAAAACTGCCAAAATCGATTTGGAAATCGATTTGGCAACACAGGGACTCATCAGAACTGACAAAATCGACTTAGAAATCGATTTGGTCATGCAAAAACTCAGCAGAACTGACCAAATCGATTTGGCAATCGATTGGCTCAGCAGAAGTCCTTATTTTGAGTTAGATAATCGATTGCTCAATTGATTTATCAATGCTTTGGTCATTTACGTATTACTTGATGATTTGAGAACTTCATTTTGAGTTCATTGTTAATTGGCAAGCATTATATGAACTTTTAGCATATGGAAAATCCTTTTAAGGTGCATGCTTAGTTGAAAGGTTATTTTGTGCATTTAAAACTTAAATGTTATGTGTTATCTGTTAATTTCGGTTGGTGACCCTTTACAATTATTGTGGAAATCTGGGCTTTGCCCTCAGATGAGAGTCAGGACGATCCTACCGGTTCGTACCCTACGGACGGGAATGGAGATGGGAACGCTTGATTGCAGCTACGTTAGGAGGATCTCACGGGACGCGTGGAGATCACTCAGGGTGTATAGTTTTTGGTAGGATGATCAGATTAGGTTGATGTATAGGGACTAGACGTCCTACTTTTTGGGTTGGAGTATTTTGATTTGGAAAACTGTACTTATACTAATATTGTCAGTTTGACATCTTATTTGAATGGGTCCCATGTACCATTTGTTGTTGTGTAAATGCTTTGGATTTATATTTGGAGAAACTTTTCCGCTGCTTGTAAATTATAATGACTCAATTATTTATCCAAAGACATTTTCTTGTTTATTTCTCTGTTTCAGTTTAATTTCTTTTGAAAAAAAAATACACCCTCGCTTAGAAAAACGGGGTGTTACATGTGGAATGAACATGTCAGTAAATAATTTATTTTATTACATATTATAATATAGCATGATATGTATATTTTAATATATTTGTAGTATAGGTTATTATAAAGATGATTTTAGGATAGACGTAAGTTATTTTAGGTTATTACAACACTGATTTTAGGTTATTACAAAGCTGATTTTAATGAAATAATTGTATATTTAGATTATAAGTTATTGTGTATTATTTTTAATAAACAGGATAGATATGTCTCAAAGGTTGTTTTAAATGGGAAAAAGCAAGACTAATTCATTGATATCAGATATGTATTACATGCTCAGATAGATCATTGGATTACTATATCTAGATTACATCCTCTACAAAGATATAGTTTGCACATGATTGACGGTAATCTGATATCTGCTTTTGCTGAGAGATGGCATGCAGAGACTAACTCATTTCACTTGTCATTTGATGAAATGACTATTACTCTTGACGATATTAGGGGTCAAGAGAGCATCTCATGTTATGGAGAGTTTTTCACACATCTCGCTAATGTCAATGAAGATATGGCAATTGCTGCTGCTGTTGAGTTATTGGGAGTTGATTAAAGCAAGTTCTCTGTCAGTCACAATCATCTGAGGAAATGAGGTGTTTGAAACAAACAACTCTTTTAACTTCTCCAATGCCCAACAAAAGTTTTCTTGTCGTTCAGAATCCATATAAGCAAATGCAACGTTAAATATCAACCGAGTTGAAGTTACACCAACAATTTCAAACAATGGTAACTTATACATATTGGTTTTGTAGGTGCTATCCATGATCAATACAAAAGGGAACATGTTCAACAAAGTTATGGAATCTGGGTGTGTCCAAAACATGTCCCTCCCTACGTTGGAGTCTCCAAGAGTCCTACTCCAACAAACATACTTCTTAGCTTCAAGTAACTTCAACAAATGTTGCATAACAATTCTAGGTCCTTTCAAATTCTTCCTATATCTGCTTCGTCGCTTGTAAATTTGATAGATATTAGTCACATTCTTCGTATCTCGATCTCTCAAAAATGACAAGATGTGTCTCGGTGCAACGTGATACTTTGTCAGCTCGTCAACGTGTTTCTTATCTTCTTCTTTTAAGCATCCCAAAAATGCATTATTCTCAAAAGTAGCAATTAACTCATAGTTGTGAAGTCCACACATTAAACTAATAATCCATCATTCAGCATTTTCAATGGTCTCGATCTAAGTTTAAACGGACAACCACACCTTTTAGTTGATGTACTTGTGTTACTTTTATTTGACTTATACTTTCCACCTCTATCACAACCAAAAATTAATTTTGACTTCCTTCCTCTTTTTCCAGTCTCTACGTCAGGTCGAGTATTGATAACTGCTACTCGATTTTGTCGGTCGACCTCTCTTGCCTATGACACGACAACTTCTCGTGACTAAAAATTTTGATCAGTTGTGAATGCTTCAATTAAATCTATACATACTGGTAGTGCTTTTTCCATCCCTATTTAAAAAAAAAATATTAAAAAAAATTAACATACCGGATTGTTGAAATTTTCAGTTAAGAATAATAACTATCGGAAATTTCAAATTTCCGGTAATACAAATGTAACTACTAAACATGTATTAAAAATATCTACCAAAAACTTAGTGGCAAAATTTTTGATAACTTAATTGAACTATTAGAAATTTGAAATACAAAATTTCCAGTTATGTATTTTTGTGTATCAGAATTTAAAGAAAAAATTATATTTACTAGAAATTTAGTTTTGGGGATGAGAGTTTGAAGTAATTTTTTTTTACCACTCAATGAATAAAAATTTTAAAGATAATTTTAGGTTTTTAACAAATTAAGGGATATAAATTTAATTGGGGGATACAAAAATTAACTTTCCTCCTAATTTCATTCATTGAATTAAGATTTAGTAATATTTGGGTTTTAGTTTGTTATATTCACTTATTATTTGTTTTAATATGTATTTGTAAGGCATAAATGTTATTTAGTTATTTTTTTAAAATTAAGATTAGGTGATATCTATATCTATATCTATACTAGATTACAAAGAACCTATTTCATTGTCTCTACCTTCCACCACTTGTTACCTTAACATTGATTCTCTTCTCTCAATTGTTTACTAATAAATGCGTTTATTTGAATTTATTCTAGTGGCTCTAATTTAAGCAGGTTTTCCATACATTTTTAAGATATACAAACTTATTAATTTAAATAAAATTTCTGCAAATATCAAATAGATAATGTTTCTAGTAAATAACAAATGAATAAATGTCAATTTTTAGGATCTATTGATTTAACATTTTTTTTTATTTTCTAGGAATTTATTAATGGTGTATTTATGTTCTGTTACCATTTATCTTTTTATGTCTTCTCTATTATGTTATTTGTTTACTTTTTTGTTAGTTATTTTTACTATTAACATATCTAGACTAGTTGGAAAAAAAATAATAGAGTTGAAAATTTTATTCTAAAAATAAGAACCAACAAAAAAATAGTGACAATAAAGTTGGACAACTATGAGTAAGCTAATTATTTATTAATATATCTTTTTAGCAATTTTTTAATAAATAGTGAAAATGCATGAATTAGAATAAGATCTGATACAAAAAATTATTAAAAAAAATGATCACTTTAAATGGTAGTATTTATACAGCATAATTGATCTAATTCCGTGAAACGAAATTGTCGCATGTATCATTCATATGAAAATAATTGTCCACCTTCACTCATTCTAAACAAACATATTAGAGTTGAGTTCAAAATTAATGCTTTTGCTATTTTTGAATTTCTTTTTTGATGATTATGTTTTGACTTTGTATTGGTTTCTTTTACAAATACTTCTCTATTAAGTTTGAGAGTACTTTAGTTGTTGATTTTTTAGTTTTTATTTTATTATTCATGTTGATCATTGATTTTGAGTTTTATTTTTTTTTCAACATTTTTCTGTTAAAGTTATTTTTGAGTATTTTTGTTTATTTTTAATCATCGAATACACCCACAAAATCTATTCTATAAATGATAAATTAATTTCACATTTAACACTTCATATCTCTATTACTTACCATATTGAATACTCTTTTTATTTTGAATTCGGTTATGCTTTATTAATTAAAAATAAATTACATTAAAAAATTATTTGAAAAATAATTATCCATTTATTACGGTTTCCATCTCATGTAAATTTATAATACATTTTATTGTCTATTGGAAACAAATTGGTTTTTATACTTAGAATTTTGATTATAAAAAAAGTATTTTATGAGAACAAGATTTAACAGAGTATGAAAAAAGATCCGTGTTTTTGAAAGAAAAAAAAATAAGATTTGATTCGAATTTATAAGTGAAGAAAATCTAAAATAAGATTTGATTCACATTTATAATTGAAAAAAATCTTTGACCAAATTAAAAATAAGATATAGTCAAGATTTGAAAAAGATTTATCTACAACAAAATATGAACATAATCAATCTAAACAAAATACGAACAAAATCAATCTAAAGAATTTACAAACTCAATCTGAACAGATCAATCTGACAAATTTACAAGCTCAATATGTTCAAAATACAAATATAACCGATCTAGAAAAATTGCTCAAATTGGATTCATAAATAAAGAATTGGCTAGAGAACATAATATCAAAATACATTTTGTTCAAAACTATTTTTGAATAAGATCATTTTTGACCAAACTAGTAATGAATATACAATTCATAATTAAACAATGACTAAATTGAAGCCCTAATTTTATCAATAAATAGATAGTCAAGGCTGAAAAAGAATATCATCAAAAAATCAGAAAAGAGTAGAAGAATTCAAACTCAAATTCCAAATTTATCTTAGAGTTCAAAGAGAGAAACACGTATTCGAATGAGAATTGTTTTCCGAGTGTTTTTATCTTAAGAGTGTGAGAGTTATTATTATTATTATTATCACTTTTTTTAGAAACAAACACTTCAAGTTTCAATCTTTTGTATCCAACTCGATAGTGGTTTAGTTTTTTCTTCAATCTGAAATTGTCAGATTGTTATGAAAAGACTTGTCTTATAGGGTCAAGGTGGTTAACCAAGTTAGAGGTAAACCAAGATAAATCTATGTGTCTAATTATTTATGCTTTCATTGTTTGCGGTCTCTTAACATGATTGTTTCTTATATAAGTAATTCATAAAAATAAATCGACTTTTATCAAATTAATAAAAAGTTATCAACTTTGTCAAACACAATTCAACCTCCAGTTCTCATGTTTGCACATTCTCATTCTTTTTGATTTGATTTCCCACAGAAAAATTCCTCCATGATCTTACTATTTCAATGTTATTTTAATTTGGCTTAATTATATAATTAGTCCTTGTAATTATGTGTTTGTTTTAGTTC
The DNA here is from genome assembly GCF_000331145.2 of Cicer arietinum. Classification (NCBI taxonomy): domain Eukaryota; kingdom Viridiplantae; phylum Streptophyta; class Magnoliopsida; order Fabales; family Fabaceae; genus Cicer; species Cicer arietinum. The sequence goes on from NC_021164.2 coordinate 46,953,628, forward strand.
ATATAAGTGTTTCTTTTATTATTTTTTTGTAAATATTTTTTTTTTAGTCTCTGCAAAATTTACTTTTATTAAAATTAATTCATGCAATTCTTTATATCTCTAATAATTAAGGAAATAAAATTAAATACTATAAATCTCGTAGAGACTCATTTTAATAAAAAAAAAACCAATTTTATAAGGATTAAAACAAATAAATAAGAATAAAAAAACAAATAAAAAATATCAGAAAAAATCAAACTAAAAAATTTATAAAAACTAAAACAAAAAACGCATTACAAGAACCAATTATATAGTTTGATATTTTTTTTAATCAATTTTTAATTTGCTATTTATTTTACTGTTGTTCGCTAGTTTGGGTTTACTTATTACAATATTGGTATGGCAACTTATTTTAAGATGTTCAACTAGCATTTGGTAAAACACTTTTGTTATGGCATTCTTATGATGACGCACGCATACAATTAACTATTGTTGGTTTTTATTTTATTTTAAATAAACTAAACTTATAAAAATATAAAATAATACAGAAAAGTAAGAAAAATAGAAAGAGAGAATGGGAGAATAAGATATCATTACATTATGCTCTTCAAGGTATCAAAGTTGTATGTCATATAAGTTCTATTTATAGGATACTCACTTTATAACTTACAAGAATATGATTGATATATCATAATGATCTATTAGCAATTCACTAATATTAAGGATTAAGTTTTTAACTCGTTTAATTTGTAAAGGATATTTGCCAAATATTCATATTCATAACACTTTTCTTTAGATGTGTATTAAGGACATGTCTCAATAAAACCTTATTAGGAAAACCTAGTGGGTAAAAACCATAGTGAAGAAAAAAAAGGTACAATATCCTCTATGTGGGAAGTGCTTCATTAAAAACATTACCAGGAAAGTCCGATATGACAAAACTATGGTGAAGAAAAAAATACTCCATAATATATTTATTTCTCCCTCGTGTAGACAATCATATTTAAAATGATGAAGATCAATTGTTTGTTTTAGTTGTTGAAAAACTTTATTTGGTGGTGACATTGTAATTATGTATCAAATATTGTCACATAAATGATTTTCTCGATGTTTGTATCACCACTTAGTTGAAGATCATGAGTGATATATTTTGATGGAATAAGCCTTGTTATATCTCCTTTAGAGTATGTTTGGTTGGAGGGATTTAGAGGGACGAGAAGGGAGGGGAGGACAACAAAATTCCTTCTCAAGTGATATTTTCTCTTCCTCCATTTTGAGGGGATTTGGAGGAGGGGAGATAAAGGAATCCATATAATTTAAAAACCATTCAAAATTCATCCATTCCCCTTGAACCAAACACAAACCATTAGAAATCTCTCCCCTCATCTGTTTTAAACCAAACATGTCTCTACTTTTTCTCGTCCCCCCTTCATAAAAATCCCTCCATTCCTTTCCCGTTCATAAAAATCCCTCTCTTCCCTTCCCTTTTGTTGCACCAAACAGACCATGTGTCATTGTCTCAACTGAGCAATGCATGCAACATTATTCTCATAAAGATCTGTTGTGGTCATATTTTTGATACACAAATCATAAATCTCATGCATGTGTTGAGTCATAGGTCTCTACCAAAGCACCTTCTCAATTTGCCTCATGTAACAATAAAATTTCTTCATCATTTGATGATATTGTTGTGATTAATTTCACATATCTCAATGAAATGGATGTACTTACTCGTGTAAATAAATAGCTTCTTTTTGATTTATACCATTACGAGGATTAGACAAATAATATGCATATCTAAGCTAACAAAATATATACTTGATGTTCTTCAAATGTCTTTATATGTGTAAAGAAATACATATGTTTAACAGATTAACAACAAATAATCAACAAGATACATTATCGTTTGATTGAACTAATATATGATAATCCAAGATCCAATAGTAATCATCATTTTCTAGAGCTCTAAAAATACACGATTTCATAATTGATGACTTTACAATAATCAACGTGCGCAACTGATTTAATTTTTTCATGAATTTCAAATGAGTGTGATCGGAGAACTTAAGTTCTTCTTAGGGATACAAATTCAACAAAGTCAAAAAGGTATATACACTCATCAAACTAAATATACAAAAAGCTTCTCAAGAAGTTTAATATGATTAATTGCAAACCTATGGCTATACCAATGCACCCTACTTGTTCACTTGAAAAAGAGGAATCGAGCCAAAAAGTTGAACAAAAAACCTATAGAGAAATGATAAGAGCACTTTTATACCTCACCACTTCTAGACCAGGTATCATGTTTAATGTGTGTGTATGTGCAAGATTTCAAGCTGACCATAGAGAATCCCATTTAACTGTTGTTAAGAGAATCCTTAAATACCTAAAAAGCACTACCAACCTTACCTTGTTCTACAAAAAATCTTCTAAGTACAAACTGGGTGGATACTGTGATTCTGATTATACTGGAGATAAACTTGAAAGAAAGAGCACTAATGGCAACAACATATTTCTAGGTGACAACTTAATATCTTGGTCAAACAAGAGACAAAATATCATTGCAATGTCAATAGCATAGGCTGAGTACATTTTCGTAGCAGACTGCAGTTCTCAACTATTTTGGATGAAACATCAACTAGAAGATTACAAAATCCTAGAAACCAACATTCTCATCTATTATGATAACACTTCTACCATTTGCATAACCAAAAGCTCTATCCTACATTCTAGAACTAAACACATAGAGATCAAACACCACTTGATTAGGGACTTTGTACTAAAAGGGATACTAAACATTCAGTTTGTAGATACTAAAACCAATGGGCTGACATATTCATCAAACCACTGGTTAAAGATATTTTTGACTTCATCAAGAAAAACTCAAATCTTACCTTCATATCTGACAGGTGTTGTAATAACTTCAAAGTAGTCTAGTTTTATATTAGTTTTTTTAGTTTTTATATTCTAATGTAATATGTTATATTCATGTTATTATAAAAAAGGAATATTAAAAAACAAAAAATAAAAAGAGCAAGTTTTATGACAAAAGGGAGAGAAAGATATTTGATAAAGTGAGAAGAAAAAAGAAAATGATACTTAGACTTAGGGAGAGTCCTAAGTTAGGGGAGTCAAAGAAATATAAAGAAAAGTTATACAAGTTTTCTCATCATCAAGAAGGGGGAGATTGTTGGAACCAATATGGTTTTATACTTAAAGTTTTGAGGATGATAAAATTATTTTGTGAGAACAATATATTTGACTTCACAGAGTATGAAAGAAGATTTGTGTTTTTGAAGACAATCTAAACTAAGATTTGATTCTGATTTATAATTGAAGAAAATCTAAAATAAGATTTGATTCAGATTTATAATTGAAGAAAATCATTGACCAAGTTGAAAAGAAGATATAGTCAGGATTTGGTCAAGATTTATTACAAGAAGATATGCATTATTTATAAGAAAAATTGATCAAGATTTATCCAACTTTGTGAAACATAATTCAACCCTCTTTATCGTGTTTGCACTTTCATTAACCATCCATACACATTTGCTTCAAATACTTAAATACCTGTTTAAAATAAAAAAAATTAAAAACAAATTTTTTTCTTTATTCTGTAAACAAATTTGAAAGTTAAAAATAAAAAAAGTGAGTATTTTTTTATTATATCAGATATTTTATGAGTGAAATTTTTGATATACTTGTTGTACTGGATTTTTTATATGTCAAGTATTCAAAACTTGTAACCATTTGAAATAATAAAGTATTCGGAATAATTAATTTCATGTATTTTTTTTTAATTCTAGATTTTTCTTATTTTAAAAAATCAAAGGACATTTTTAACTATAACTTTTAAATGTTTCGAATTTACTTTTTTTTACAAAAGTTCGGAAGTTGCTTCTTCTTTGGATCTTTTTCATTGAAACTAGTATAATACTCGTGCTATCGTACGGGTGGTGCGTTGTTTATATATTTTTATTTAATTAAGTATTTTTTATAATAAATAAAATAAAATAAATGAAATTAATTATTGTAGTCGATAATTACCAAACTAATATATTAGTTGTACTTAAAATTATTAACATGACAACAAAATAATTTATGATGTGCTTGTGAGAGTTAAAATTTCATGAAGATTTATCAGTGATAGTATTGTGGTTGCTATAAAGTATCCCAAATAATATTGATTTCTAGAAAATAATTTCTCAAGACAATGAGCATGCAAGTTACAATGAAACATCGTAATAATAGAATTTAAATGTCATTGATTAAGACATATAATAATAAATCATAGTTTACTAAAATATGTTTTACATTTAAAGAAATCCACATTAGAAATGTCATTCATACATATTATCAACCGTAGGTTGCATTTTGATGTTAAATTAGTAATGTATCATCAATGACTTTTGTAATGTCGAAAGACAACTTCATTTGTTGTATTTTTTTCCGCATCAAGGGTCATAATCTGCACCAAAGCCTTATAACATAATTTTCATCAAGGTCATAGTCTGCACCAAAGGCCTATAACATAATATGCATGTTAATTAATATGATCTTATGATGTAATTTCAATTGTATTTTGACTGTTCGATAAGATAACAAAATGTGAGAAATAGAGTTAACAACATACTTTAACTTTTAATGGTTCAACTACATTCTCTATAGTATATTTTTTCTATAACATGTTCAATGTTAGTTGACGATCCATCTCAACAAAATAATAATGATTGAAAATTGTCTTTCTATTGCAAAAATCGACAACAACAAAAATCCAAATTGCTAATTGTATTGTTTACTGTAAAACTAAGCATATTTGTTAAATTAGATTTATGTATATTATGGTAAAGCATTAATGTGGCATATCCATGATGGAATACTCAATAGATTAGTCTAAAGTACAATATTGAATTACAAAATAATTGAGCAACAACTTTTAACTAATTGAAAAGTTGATTAAGTGAGTGATGATCTAAATTTATAGGTTATGTTGATCATTTAGATGTTTTCAATGTCTATAGTTGTACTTTTTTTTAAGTCTTTATATGGAATAATTAAAGAAAATAATATACTTACAAATCAAAGAGATTGAAAAACCTCTTTGTATACAACATTATTTGTTGTATATGATGCCTGCTTATATTTGTCATGTATTAAAATCTTCAACCCATTCTTGCTTTTAGCTCTTGAAATAGCTACATATAACTGACCATGACTAAAGACTGATTTTGGCATGTATATCCTAACATAGTCCAATGATTGTCCTTGTGATTTGTTGATTGTCATACCGTAGGAAACAACTGTGGGAAATTGTCTCCTAATTAGCTTGAAAGGCCAAGGTGATTGAGAAGGTGACATAGACATTCGTGTTGGAACACAATCAAGAATGGAGGGTGAATCAATGGTGAAAATTGATAATTGACAATTGTGGTGTTTTAGAAAATGATGGAGAAAAGAGAGAGATTATGGAAGAGAGTTATTTTTTGATTTTCATTAGTATATCAAAATGGCATTAGTCTTTAAAACATTACACACAAAGTTATTTATATGGGTACAATGTGGAACCAAATCAATTGGCCCAAAAACATTTGAATTATTTATTACTTCCAATACACCACCTTAATTCAAATGCTCCACATTCTTCATGCATAGCTTCATTACAAGTTTGTTGAAAACCTCATTCGTAATGCCTTTCGTCAACAAATCTGCAACTTGTTCTTCGCTTTTGCAATACCCCAAACGTAACTGTCCGGAACTCACTAGTTCCCTCAAATAATGAAACCTCATCTCAATATGCTTGCTCCTCCCATGTGCTATGGGATTCTTAGCAAGGTTGATGGATGAAACATTGTCCATAAAAAACAAAACAGCTCCTCTCGTGTTGTTGTCCAGTTCACGCAGCAGGCTCACTAACCACACAGCTTGGCATGCACATAACGAAGCTGCGATATACTCCGCCTCGCAGGAAGAGAGAGCAACCACCGGCTCCTTTTTAGAACACCAAGAGATTAGTGCCCCTCCGAACATAAAGACATAACCGGCCGTTGATTTCCGATCGTCCTTATCTCCGCACCAATTGGAGTCGGCGTATCCGAGTAATTCGCAACTTTTGCCCATGTCACTTGCAGGAAATAAAATTCCACAGCCAAGAGTACCTTTCACATATCTAAGTATCCTCTTAACTGCTGCCAAATGTGACACCTTTGGCCTCTCCATGAACCTACTTGCAATACCGACACTAAATTCTGTTGGAAACGGCTTCACCATACGACTTCATTTGATTCCCCAAGCGTGTCACACGCGTCACGTAATCGTTAATCGTTTCCTTGTCTTCCATTTGAAGTAACTCAAACTGCCGCTTATGAGTTTGCTTCCAATGAACTTTGAAGTTCATCTTTCGTCATCGGCTTGAGATCCTTTGATTCCTCAATCGCCACCACAATATTATCGAATCTTGGTGTTAAAGAACACAATACCTTTGACACAAAATTATGTTCGGAAACGGCTTCACCACACGACTTCATTTGATTCCCCAAGCGTGTCACACGCGTCACGTAATCGTTAATCGTTTCCTTGTCTTCCATTTGAAGTAACTCAAACTGCCGCTTATGAGTTTGTAACCTCACCACCTTCGCCTTATCCACACCAGCATAAGCTTTCTCAAGAATACCCTAAGCTGTCTTCGTCGAGTCGCAATCGCCAACTTTTTCGAAGTTGTCACTATCGACGCAAGAATGGATCAAGAAAAGGGCCTTGTAGTCTTTTTTCTTATCTTCCTTGAATTTCGCTTCTTGAGCTGCTGTAGCCTCTTTACCAAGAGGAGTAATGCCATCGGTAATCATATCAAGAACATCTTGATATCCAAACAAAACTTTTATTTTTGTGCCATTTGTCATAATTCTTCGAATCAAGAATCGGAAGGTTGGTAGGAATTTTGTCATTGGAAACGGACATGATTGCAGCGGAATTGGATCTGAACCTTGCTCTTGATGCCAGATGTTTGAACACAATCAAGAATGGAGGGTGAATCAATGGTGAAAATTGATAATCGACAATTGTGGTGTTTTAGAAAATGATGGAGAAAAGAGAGAGATTATGGAAGAGAGTTATTTTCTGATTTTCATTAGTATATCAAAATGGCATTAGTCTCTAAAACATTACACACAAAGTTATTTATATGGGTACAATGTGGAACCAAATCAATTGGCCCAAAAACATTTGAATTATTTATTACTTCCAATAATTCGTGGAATATATATCAAGTTTCTAATATTTTTTCCTGAAATTATCTTTGATTCGAGCACATGATTTGCAAGCCTTGTAACAATAAGTCATGTTCCATTACACAAACCTTCAGATTGATCAAGATTTCACAAAAGCATGATTGAAGTTCCAACTTTTAGTTAATGTGCTAAAAAATTCAGGTGTAAGAATATCAAAAGATTCATTTCCATGACTTTCTGAACGATCAACAAAATCTGAACTTAAATACTCATTTTCTTCTCCTATAATTAGTGCAATATAGCAATGATATTAATTGGATATACACATAATTCAATAACTATAATTATATAAAAAAAAATTTAATAATAATAATAATAATAATAATAATAATAATAATAATAATAATAATACCTGATATTAAGCTCATCAATTATTCATTTATTGAATCAACAATCTCTATTGTCGATGCCAAAATTGCTCTACATTGCAAAAAATCTTCATTCTTGTAATTTTGGATTAAATTTAGATATGTGTTTTGAATGATTGCTTGAAGTGGATCATTGAAGTTAGTGACTGTCAACTCTGGTGGTATTTGGATCTCTACATGATCGTCATTAGGCTCTGAAAGCTTCACATCTCCTAATTTTAAGATCCATTCTGAAAATTGTTTAAGTTCATTCATATTTTCTCTTCTGGCAATAAATGCATTTTTTAGTGAGTCTTAACACTCGACAATGATCCCAAATATAGGAAGAGTTAATTGTTGCATTAACAATATCTAATCGGCTTCCTCTTGGGATAACCGGTAAAATTTGCCTAAAATCTCCACCAAATACTACAACCTTGCCTCCAAAGATAGTATTTTTGAACTTAGATTCACTCATGATATCTTTCAATGTTTTATCAAGTGCCTCAAAACAAATCTTATGAGCCATAGACGCTTCATCCCATATGATTAATTTGGTTGCCTTCAGTAATACTGCATGATCACTATATTTATCTATATTACATGTAGACGACTCTAGTGTAGGAACATGAATTTTAAACTTTGAATGTGTTGTTCTCCCACCTTGTAGCAGTAGTGATGTTATTCCACTTGAGGCCACTGTCAACACAATTTGCTTTCCTGAACGTATTTTTGAAGCCAACATTTGCCACATAAATGTTTTTCCTGTGCCACCGTAGCCGTAAAGAAAAAGTACTTCCCCTTTTGCTGCTCCACAACTTTCATGATTTTAAGGAAGATCACAATTTGCCAATCTATTTTTAACCAATATAATAAAAATTTAAAATATTGAATAAAAATCATAAGGGAATAGCAAAGGATATTGATGTGCTAAAGAACTTGTATGGAACTCGTCAATCCTTTTTAGTTTACCATTTTGTGTCTCCATTATAATATCTCTTTTTGAACATGTATCGACATCACCAACTATTAGTGCAGCCACTTCAGACACAGTTGGTTGGTTATACAATCTTCCATAAAAAGATCTTTCAGAAATCAAGCGTAGTTTCAAATCATGCACTTAATTATCTTGAAATCGTACTCTTGCCATTTTAAATGATTGAGCATGTATGTTGTATTGGTAAAGCATGTTATAAGCTCTTTGTAACACCCCGATTTTTAACAGCACAAGTGTATTATTATTTTTTTTAAACAAAGAAATAAAACAAAGAAAATACTTTTGGATGAAAAATTTAAGTCGTAACATAACGACAAAAGCCAACAATATTTACAAGTAGCGGAAATAGTTTTTGAAATACAAACCCAAAGTATTTACACGATAAAATAAACCACGGCTATGAGACTTATCAGACATAGCTCATACCCCTGGAGTATTCTCGGCAGACACCTATACAAATACATTGCCCCAAGAATTTTAACTTCCCCACGTCGCATCAAAAAAATGGTACAAGGACCCATCAAAATAAAAGTCAAACTGACAATATGCGGTATAGGTACAGTCTTTCAAATTGAAATAAATACATCCACAAAAGAAAGACAACTAAACCCTATACAGTCCTCTAATCTGATCATGCTACAAAAGCTATACAACCTGGGTGATCTCCACACGCCCCGCAAGATCCTTCTGACATAGCTTCGGTCAGGTATGACTAACTACTTTTCCATCTTCAGGGTACTAACCGGTAGGATGATCATGTTTCTCATATGAGGGCAAAGCCCAGATTTCCACAATAATTGTAAAGGTCACCAACCGAAATTAACAAATATCACATAGCAAAATTCTTATATTTTCAAATGCTCAAAAGAACCTTTCGTCTTAGCATACTCCTCGAAAGGGTTTTCATATGTCCAAAAATGCATAAACAATGTTGAAAAATGAAGTTTTAACAAACTGCACTGTCATAGCCGAATACAACAGAGAAAATGCAGATTTTCAGTTCTAAAATAGCTCTGAATCAATCAACACTTCGAATATTCATTAAATCAAATATGAACACATAATTACATCAAAAATTAATCAACCCAACTTCACACCTCAAAGCAATTACGACAAATCACAACAACAACCGAATATGTATATACAATCATCA
>NC_021164.2:46963670-47021894 GCF_000331145.2 Cicer arietinum
CACGATTTTCTAGAGTGCAATCGCTCACAGATCAGCACATTCTAGAGTGCAATCTCTCACAGATCAGCACGACGTGACAATCCCCACAAGGATAAGATGAACCAAAAATTCACATGGCATCATCCTGTGTCCCATCATGGTCACCATTATCACCATGGCCCCATCGCGGTCACCATGTACTATGAAATGCATGAGCATACTCTAACTCTTTTCTTACTAGCGTGCAGTCTCTCACAGATCAGCACGACGCGACAATCCCCGCAAGGATAAGATGAACCAACAATTCACATGACATCATCCCGTGGCCCATCATGGTCACCACTATCACCATGGCCCCATCGTGGTCACCATGTACTATGAAATGCATGAGCATACTCTAACTCTTTTCACCATAATCATTAAGTAAATGCAACTATTAAAAGATTCCCCATTTTTAATACTCATTTAACACTAATGATTTTTCAAACACAACACAGAGCATACTCAAACATATTTATTCACACCAATTAAAATTTCCACAACCACACATAAATCACAACTCCAAATTCCATTCACACCTAAATTGAATTAAATTCATTTTCCACCAAGTCACACATAAATTTCTTCTAAAAAATTCATAATATTAATTATGAACACATCAATTTCACCAAACATGAATCACCAAAATTTCCAAACATTAATCACCCATATTCAATCTCCAAAATTTTCAACCATAAATCACCACAACAACATTAATATATCAGAGTTCTCCCCACCGCTAACTCGGTGCCAACGGTCTCGATTCATTTTCGAGACTCAAGGAGCTAACTACATAAATATAAATATTTATAACAATTTGTTCACAATAAAATTAATTCACACACAACAAAATTCTTAAAATTAAATTTTTCTCACACACCAAACTGTTAAAACCAAATAATCTATATTATTTACTTAAAACTAAATTAAACAAATATTGTCCAAATTTCACATACACACACTCGACTATTAAAGCACCGAAATTTTTGAGTTAATAAAATACTCTAAACTTTTTTTTTCTTTGTAAACTCAATCAAAGAGTAATTAAAAGAGTAATATTTTACACTCTAACCATTTTTAATTTCAATCTATCTTTTTGCTCAAACTCTTTAACTTAGTTAAAATTTGAACTTTTTTACAACTTTAACAACGCTAATTTTTTTGTAAAATTTCAATTTCAGATCAAACTCATTTATTTGAAAATAACTCATTATGTAACTCAAACTCATCAAATTTAATTAATTCAATATCCACAAAATCCACACCTAAATCACATCTCAAAGATTCATAATAAAAATTATGAACATATAAATCAAACTAAATATGGATCACCACAAACCACACCTCAAAACACACCAAAAACAAATCCCACTAATTCCCACATAAACAAATTAAATTCATTTTCAACAAATTCACACATCAAATACATCAAATTTCTTTTCCACAAAATCACAAATAATATCCTAAATGCAAACTAAAAGTTTGGAATGAGCCCTTACCTCCGTTGTAGTTTTAACAAACGATTACGGTGCCGCGATTAATTCCGATAAAATTTAAGTTCCTGACTTCGCTTCGAAAACTAGCTCACTAGCACAGCAGTGTGGCAATGAGCAATTTTCCCTTCTGTCACTTCGCGAAATAAAGCTTAGAAGTAGAAGAAAAGTGGATTTCTGTTTGAGTTTTTTTTTAACATAAAATTTATGGAAGTTCGTTACAACTTATTAGCCTATTTAAAAATATAGTTCATATTAACATTTTAAATAAGTATTTAGATATATTTCTTAATAGATTAATAAGTTAATATATTAATGAAATTAAGTATTTTTTTAATATTTAACATGACATTTTAAAGAATTAGATTTTATTTGACATCATATTTCAATTCTATATTATTATTAGGAGTGAAAATAAGTTGGATTGGGCTGAGCTTTGCTTAAATAGGTCAAATCTACTTAAAAAAAATTAAAGTTTGAGTCTAGCCTATTACCTGTCAAAAGTTTTATGTTAATGCGTATAAAACTGATATTTCGTATAAAACTGATATTCCGTTTATCTATAAAAGACTAATATACCAATAAAAAACGTGATTTTGTTGAACATGTACAACTATAACATCCGTTTTTTGTTTCACTTTTTGCAAAGAACTTGATGTATATATAAACAACAATTACTAACAAAATAAAAGAATAAAATATAAACTTTAAATTTATAACACAATGATCTTGAGAGAGAAGAATAGGTATGAAGTGAGAGCAAAAAATTAGGGTTCAAAATTTTAATAAAGTCTTTTGTTATAGAAATATAAAAAGTCTTTTTTTAATGAGAGAAAATAAAGAATCTTTAATACACAAATGTGACGAGTCTTTTATTTTATTATTACTATATATATATATATATATATATTAATGAATGTCTGATAACTATATGAAATTGTATACTCAATTTTGTGTTTATTTGTTGCTATAGAAGCTTACTGAACATAATATAATTGATAAAATGTATATTAAAAATGCTAACATAATACTTATAGATGATAAGTTTACTTGAATCCATGGATTCTGTTTTGGATCTCATTTTCAGTATCGTAAATATATAGTTGTGCAAACTTGGGTGTTTGACCAGGTAGTGGTAACAAACTGCCTATCCTGAGACATGTTTGACCTTGTATTCTCATATTTGGTGGTCCTCTTCCAGTATTAAACCTATTGTCCAACTTTGCTCCCGGAGAGGTGAATGCAAACATCATATTATACTCCTAATATGTTGTTGGAAGTTTTTACTTTTAGGGGAATCATGTGTGAAAAGTAGTTTTTGAAGAAGTGGGGTTGTGTCTTTAGTAGGGGAAGTTGCGCTTTTACATTGCCACAACACATGGAAAAATTTTGATTTGCAGAATGAGAACTTTTGTTTACTTCTTCTTGGTACCATATGTTTGCTCCACAATAATTGCATTTAATCATGACATTGCCAAGATCAGAATATACTGAAATAAATCAACATCAAGTAATTTAATATTAACAACTTCCTAACATATTAAATATATTAAATTATAACCTTAAAAGGCATAAATAGACCTTGTCTATTGGCAGATTCTTCAAACGTGTTATTGTTGAGGAAAACTTCATCTTCATCAGTATTACTATTCGCGACATCATCAATTGCATCAATTAAGAGAATCATTTTAATTTGTTCATTTGCATTTAGTTTGTACATGACTTTCAAAAGATAAATCATATATTTGGCTAATACGATATGTATCTTCACTATAATCGAATTTAGGATCAGAGACATGTAAGTTATCATCGCTATTGTAATTTTCATATGTTTGTGTGTTTATTGGGAGCACATTTGGTAATGCTTTTGATGTTGACCATGAACCTGAATCATCATTTTGAAATTTTCTGAAAAGATTAGGACCTAAAGCATGTAGTCCAGACAGCTGCTTTCCCTTTGTCCGATGGCAGAAATTTGAATGTGGTTGACTTTGTATAACACTCCCCCTGTCATTATGTTTGAGGTGTAACTCTGATTAAAAGAAGATATTGAACATTTGTTGTTAACACCCAATGTAATATTAGACAAAAGAGTTCTTTGATGATGACGTATAACATTTAATTCAAAATTGGGATTTGACATAGTAGAGTGACAATCAAGTCTCATCCTTTTTGCTATTCTTTTGTCCAATATAATTTTCCTTTTATGTCTTGCTTTTGTAGCTCTCATTTTTCTAACAATAGTTTAATCATCCATATTATCTTTTATGGTTTCCTACATGATGTAGATATAAAATTATTTTTGTTTCATGATCGAGGTTAATTTTTCATGATGGAGGTTAATTTTTGTTTCATGTTAAATCTAAAATTTTATTTATATCATGATAAGCAATATTATATGTTTTAATCTTACCAAAAATTACATTGACAATGCTAAACCAATTTAGGAACAATAAATATTTGATATTGCTTAACCAAAAATTGCCATTAAACCGTACATTTTCAAACCATATTGATTTTGGAAACTGTAATGTACTTAATTGTCATTATTGATTGATATTAATAGTTAAATAAAATAAAATATGACTTAATTTTCTATAAAATAAATGAACCAGTTTGGTTCATAAAATAAAATGTAATTGTTGAAGTTGTGGGATTTTAGAGAAAATGAGGAGAGAAAATAATAAGGGTTTGAATATTATTGATAATAATTTAATGCTGACTTGATTACAAAAGATTCAATACTAATCTCTATTTATAGAGAAACATAGACTCGATTCTAAATCAGGAACAAATCATAATAATAAAGAGAGATATTCTAAGATTCTCTATGATTATAAATTAATCATAGAAAATAAATCAAGATACTCTAATATAATATAAAAGATACTATAAGATATTATAAGATATTTTCTAATATTCTAACACTCCCCCTCACGCTAAAGCTTACTAAGCTTTAGCTTGCTACAAGAAAACAATGTTTTGCTCCACAAAATAATAATAAAAAGATGGAAATGCAACTCAGGGATACAGGTGAAGTCAGAGAGAATTGCTATAAATACAGCCTAGCCAGATAGCCATAATGATCATCAGCATGAGATAAATTCATAGCAAGCAATTGAACAAAGCAAAGTTCGTCATTCTAAAAAAACTGCATTTGGAAGCTTCAAACCAATAATATCAGAGACTCAAAATATTTAAACTTGAATTTGCTTCAAGGAGAGAGAGAGAGAGAGAGACATGCTTCAGGGAGAGAAAGGCAAGATCAATACATCTGGGACAAAGATAGGGTCGGTGTATCTGGGACAAATTGCCAAACTATATGCATGTGGCTCGAAAGAAAAAACATAAAACAGATCTAGAACCAGGAAAGAAAACTCAATCTAGACGATTGAAACATTATGCCAGAAGGCAGACATACGCGCCTGATGTAAGACCCATAATTTTAAAGTACCCTTTTATGTATTTTTGGTATATTTTGGATTTTGGCTCGGAGGCTTTTAAGCCAAAGTTAATAATATTTTGGAGTTTTATAATCAAAAAGGTATTTCGATGTCAATTAGAATTTCTCGTCGTTAAATAAATTGAATTTAACTGCGGAAAATACTTTACGGTTACGAAGAAGTTGACTCCGAAATTCATTGGACCATATCAGATTTCTGCACGAATTGGGCCGGTTGCTTATCGGATTGCATTACCTCCGATACTGTCCAATATCCATGACGTGTTTCATGTGTCGCAGTTGAGGAAATATCTCGCAGATCCATCTCACGTGATCGAACCAGACACAATCCAGCTAAAGGATAACCTGTCGTTCGAAGTACCACCCGTGAGAATTGATGACAGGAAGATTAAGCGGTTGAGGACCAAGGATGTTTCGTTGGTCAAGGTGATCTGGAACCCAATTACTGGAGATGCGACTTGGGAACTGGAGAGCAAGATGAGGGAACAACACCCAGAGTTATTTATCGATGCATAGTTTCGAGGACGAAACTAATTTTAGGGGGGGAGTAATGTAAGACCCATAATTTTAAAGTACCCTTTTATGTATTTTTGGTATATTTTGGATTTTGGCTCGGAGGCTTTTAAGCCAAAGTTAATAATATTTTGGAGTTTTATAATCAAAAAGATATTTCGATGCCAATTAGAATTTCTCGTCGATAAATAAATTGAATTTAACTGCGGAAAATCCTTTACGGAGAATTTAAGGCGTTTCGGGTGAAACGGTAATTTAATAAATATCTAGATTTTGAGATATTTGTTAAGTTATATTTATTATATTTATATATGTTTGTTTGGAGGGAAAAAGAAAGGAAAACTAGAAGGAAGGAAAAGGAAAAGAAAATAGTATATAAAGGAAGGAAGGAAAAAGGAAGAAAGGAAAAACAAAGGAAAGAAAAACAAAGGAAGGAAATTCTAAAATTTCCATCTCCTTCCTCTGAGCCTCACGCAAGCAACCCAAAAATCCATCCTTCTCCATTTTTCGTTTTCGTTGCTTCCTTTTCTTCAAAGCTAGTGACCCAAGGTTGGGTGTGAGTTAGATCAAGGTTTTCGCAACTCCACTCTTCCTCTTTGATTCGAAAACGAAGAAAAACGGTTTTGAGATCCAAACACAAACCCCTCTGTTTCTTCTAGATCCAAACCTCATTTCTCGAAGAGATAGAAGGGAAAGTTGCTCACCACCACGCTACGGTGCTAGTGAACTAATTTGGAAGCGGCGTTGCGAGCGGAGATTTTACCGGAATTACTCGCGGTACCGGAAACGCGCGTTAAAGCTAACGTTGAGGTAAGGGCTCCTTCCAAACTTCTAGCTTGCATTAGGGACTTATCTGTAGTTGTGTGGGAAGGAATTTGTTAGGGTTAAATGTATCGATTTGGGGAAAAACGAAACTAGTGCGTTATGGGTAAAAACCTTAGAGTTAGGTTTTGTTTATAGTGATGAATGTTTCGTGGTAAATGAAATTTGATGTATCTGGGTGTTATGTTGCGTGATTTGTGTTCGTTGTATTTGGTGTGTTCGTACTTGATGTTTGTTAATTGGTGTGGTTGTTGTGAATTATGGTTTGAATGTGAAAGTATGTTTGAATTTGTTTCTGTGGAATTTGAAAACCATTAGAGTTAAACGAGTATTAAAAATGGGGAATCTTTTAATACCTCGGTTTACTTAATGTGTATTTGAGGAAAATGTTTAAGTTAACTGGGCGTTGAGAATGGGGAATCTCTTAATGTCTCGGTTACTTAACTATCGTTTTTGAAAATCGTTTCGGTAAATGAGTATTAAGAATGGGGAATCTCTTAATGACTCGTTTACTGAATGTTTTGCGAGAAAATCGTTTAAGTCAAAAGTATATTAAGAATGGGGAATCTCTTAATATGACTGTTTGCTTAACGTTTTGTTTTGAAAATCATTAAGTTAAATCGGTATTAAGAACGGGGAATCTCTTAATGACTTATTTAATTAATGTTGTTTGAAAGTCGTTTAAGTTAAATGGGTATTAAAAATGGGGAATCTTTTAATATCTGCATTTGCTTAACGATTGTTGTGAATGGAGTCTGTGTATGCTCATGCATTTCATTTGGTAAATTGTGTCGACCCGTGATAGGTGACACCTTGGTAAACTGTACTGACCCGTGATAGGTTGTACGTTTACGATTTACTATTTAGTAATTCGTGTTGACCCGTGATAGGTGACACCTTGGTAAACTGTACTGACCCGTGATAGGTTGTACGTTTACGATTTACTATTTAGTAATTCGTGTTGACCCGTGATAGGTGACACCTTGGTAAACTGTACTGACCCGTGATAGGTGGTACATTTACGATTTACATTTTTGGTGAATTGTGCTGACCCGTGATAGGTGGCACCTAGGTAAACAGTACTGGTCTGTGATAGGCGGTACGTTTACGATTCCCGCTTTTTCTTTTAGTAAATCGTGTTGACCCGTGATAGGTGACACCTCGGTAAACTGTACTGACCCGTGATAGGTGGTACGTTTATGATTTACGCATTTTAGTAAATCGTGCTGACCCGTGATAGGTGGCACCTCGGTAATTGGTACTTTGGCCTGCGATAGGCGGTACAATTATGATTTACGGCCCTTCGAGGAGGGTTTTGGTTTGGAATTCCGAGTCCATGCATTTTGGCATATACGCATTGCATTAGGGTGCTTGGCACACGAGTCGTGTTTGATTGAGTTTTATGATTGAGTGATTTGAATTTGATTTATCGTGTTAATTGCGTTGAAAATGCTAAGTGTTATGTGTTGATTATTGTGTGTAAGTATGATGGTTATCGAGATCCCAATTGCCGTGGTAATCGCGTAGAAATTGCTAAGTGTTAAGTTGTGAACTTGATTAGGAATGACTTAGGTTAATTCATGAATTTTTGGAAAAATGATCAGGGAAATCGATTTCCCAATCGATTGGATAGTAAACAGGGACTTGGCCAAATGGACAAAATCGATTAGCCAATCGATTTTGTAATCAGTTTTTCGAAAATCATTTACGAAATCGATTGCCCAATCGATTGGGCCTAAGTCAGGGACTCATCCATATTCGACCAAATCGATTTGGAAATCGATTGGCCATTAAGTCAGGGGCTCAGCTATCCTGTCAATCGATTGCCCAATCGATTGAATCAAGCCAGAGTTCAAAATTTCACTAAAAACCTTCAGGAAATCGATTTGGAAATCGATTGGTATTAAGTCAGGGGCTCCGTTATCCTGTCAATCGATTGCCAAATCGATTGATTCAGTCCAGGATTCTATTTTCATTAAAAATCTTCACCCCAATCGATTGCCCAATCGATTGGCTCAGTGAAAATCCTCAGTTTTAGTTGTATGATTAATTGCTCATGAATCTATCCATGTCTTGTTTTATTATGTGTTAATTAGGAGATCGAGAACTGCATTTTTCCTTCATTTTCATTGGCAATGTACTGTATGAACTTTTCGCATATTGAAAATCCTGTTAAGGTGCATGCTTAGTTGAAAAGTTGTTTTGAGCATTCAAAAACTTAATTGCTATGTGTTAACTGTTATTTTCTGGTTGGTGACCCTTTACACTGTTGTGGAAATCTGGGCTTTGCCCTCAGATGAGAGTCAGGACGGCCCTACCGGTTCGTACCCTACGGACAGGAATGGAGATGGGAACGCTTGACTGCAGTTACGTTAGGAGGATCTCACGGGGCGCGTGGAGATTACTCAGGGTGTATAGCTTTTTGGTAGGATGATCAGATTAGGATGATGTATAGGGACTAGGGGTCCTTCTTTTTGGTTTGGAGTATTTTAGTTTTGGAAAACTGTACTTATACAAATATTATCAGTTTGATATCATCTTTGGATGGGTTCCACGTACCATTTGACGTTGTGTAAATGTTTTGGATTTATAATTAGAGAAACTTTCCGCTGCTTGTAAATTATAATGACTCAATTATTTATCCAAAGGCATTTCCTGATTTAATTCTCTGTTCGTTTTAATTACTTTTGAAAAAAAAAATATACCCTCGCTTTGAAAAACGAGGTGTTACATTGTGGTATCAGAGCATAAGTTTGGGTTTCTTTGGGAGCTGTGGAACCTTGGTTATAGATTGTAGGTCGACCTGTAAGTTAGGAGTTGTTATCTGATCATGTGTCGGTTCGGGTGACTTGAGTTGTCAAGTCCAATATAATTGTGTGTTGTTAGTCGGACGTTAGTTTGGAATTATTTGAAGTAGTGTTAAGACTCTACTTGATGATGGTTTTATAGGAAACCATGCCGCCAAGAAGGAATGACGCTCCGAGAGACAACGCTAATAGGAATGATCAAATGGCGGAGGCTATGAACAACATGGCTGCTTCTGTCGCTGCACAGACCGCTGCCAAGACTCAACGGGATCTTGAAAAGAGGGGAAGAGAGATCCGTGCTGCAGAGTCAAGAGGGTTAGAAGACTTCCGTCGTTACAATCCTCCTAAGTTCAAGGGGGATGAGGGTTCAGAGAAGGCGGATCAATGGATCCAAGAAGTGGAGAAAATCTTTGATATGATAAAGTGTCAGGCGGGAGTGAAGGTCAGCTATGCCACTTATATGCTGTTGGGGGATGCTGAGTACTGGTGGAGGAGTGCAAGGTTATTGATGGGAGCAGCCCACGAGGAGGTGAACTGGGAATCGTTTAAAAGAAAGTTTTTAGACAAATACTTCCCGATGAGTACCAGGACGAAATTGGGTGACGACTTTCTGAAACTTCACCAGAGGAGCATGACTGTGGGCGAATATTCTGCCAAATTTGAATCACTATCGAGGCACTTCAGGTTCTTCCGGGAAGAAATTGATGAACCATTCATGTGTCATCGTTTCCAAGACGGATTGAAGTATGAGATTCAAGATTCCGTTTTACCCTTGGGAATTCAACGTTTCCAAGCGCTGGTGGAGAAATGTAGAGAAGTGGAAGATATGAAGAACAAGAGGGCTAGCCGAGTAGGGAATTTTAATTCGGGAGGCCCTAGTCGGGCGAATTATCAGAACAAGGGGAAGCAAGTTGCTAAACCTTATAATCGACCCCAGAATAACAACGGTGGGCAGAGTCGCCCGGGGAACCAGAATTTCGGAAGGCAAATGGGGCAAGTGCTTCGATGTTTCCGATGTGGGGGAGAAGGACACTATGCTAGTGCTTGTACCACTAACATCCCCATCTGTCACAATTGTCAGAAGTCGGGGCACATGGCAAGGGAGTGCACGGCTCCAAAGGTGGAACCAGTGGTGAATGTAGCTAGGGCTACCCGTCCTACTGCTAGAGGACGCATTTATTGTGTGAATGCTGAAGAGGGAAATCCATCTGGTAATCTGATTCAGCGTGATTGTGAGATTGCAGGTAACACTCTAACTGCACTCTTTGATTCGGGGGCAACCCATTCCTTCATTGCTATGGACTGTGTGAATCGCTTGAAGTTATCTGTGTCTGCTTTACCTTTTGATTTGGTTGTTTCCACACCTGCTAAGACCTTAACCGTAAATTCTGCATGTTTACATTGTCGAATGACTATACAGAATAAGGATTTCTTGGTTAATCTAATTTGTTTACCGCTACAATCACTCGAGGTCATCCTCGGTATGGATTGGATGTCTTATCATTATGTGATCTTGGATTGTGCTCGTAAATTGGTTCTTTTCCCCGAACCAGGAGTTGTTAAGTATTTAGCTGCTAACAAACTCCGAGTGTCGCTAAGTGAAGGGACCCATGAGTTTTTGTCTCTGGCAAATGTGGAGGCAAAGATAAATGTGGATATAGAAGATGTGATACTTGTCAACGAGTATCGGGATGTATTTCCAACGGAAATTCCAGGATTGCCACCGGTAAGAGAAGTGGAATTCTTCATTGATTTGCACCCAGGAACGGGACCCATTTCAATGGCACCTTATCGAATGTCGCCATTGGAATTAAATGAGCTCAAAGGCCAAATTGAAGACTTGTTGGAGAAGAAATTCATCAGACCAAGTGTATCACCATGGGGTGCTCCAGTTTTGCTAGTTAAGAAGAAGGACGGAAGCTCGCGCCTATGTGTGGATTATAGACAGCTTAACAAGGCAACTATTAAGAATCGTTATCCTTTGCCACAAATCGATGATTTGATGGATCAATTGAGAGGGGCCGCGATATTTTCGAAGATTGACTTGAAGTCGGGTTACCATCAGATCCGAGTAAGGGAAGGAGACATTCAGAAAACAGCTTTCAGAACCCGCTACGGACATTATGAATACCTGGTTATGCCGTTCGGAGTTACCAATGCACCGGCAATTTTCATGGACTACATGAACAGAATCTTTAATTCGTTCCTTGATAAATTCGTGGTGGTATTCATTGATGATATATTGATTTATTCAAGGACTGAAGAAGAGCATGGAGAACATTTGCGACAAGTTCTTGAGATTTTACGCGAGAAGCGATTGTATGCCAATCTGTCGAAGTGTGAATTTTGGCTAGAGAAAGTGAATTTCTTGGGACATGTGATAACCAAGGAAGGAATCGCTGTAGATCCGGCTAAGATTGAGGCGGTTCTTGCTTGGAAACAGCCTCAGACTGTCACTGACATACGAAGTTTTGTGAGGAATCTATTAGTACAAGGGAAGACGATTGAGTTCAAGATTGGGGCAGATAATGTTTTGCGGTGTAATGGTAGGATTTGTGTACCAGCCATTACAGATATGCGGAAAACGATTCTAGAAGAGGCGCATAAGAGTAAGCTGAGTATTCATCCTGGGGCAACAAAGATGTATCAGGATTTGAGGCAGAATTATTGGTGGCCAGGAATGAAGAAACATGTGGCGGAATATGTATCCACTTGTCTAACTTGTCAGAAAGCGAAGGTGGAACATCAGCGACCTGCTGGAATGTTGCAACCTTTAGATATACCTGAATGGAAGTGGGACAGCATTTCCATGGATTTTATAACCGGATTACCAAAGACAAGGAGAAAGAATGATTCCATATGGGTGATAGTGGATCGACTAACTAAATCTGCTCACTTTTTGCCGGTAAGGACCACCTATAAGGTAGATCAGCTAACGGAGATCTACATTGCTGAAATTGTGAGGTTACACGGGGTACCATCGAGCATTGTATCAGACCGTGATCCGAAGTTCACATCGCATTTTTGGGGAGCATTGCACGAAGCGTTGGGAACGAAGCTACGATTGAGTTCAGCTTACCATCCACAAACGGACGGACAGACTGAAAGGACAAATCAGTCCTTGGAAGATCTGTTGAGAGCATGTGTTTTAGATGATAGAGGAAGTTGGGATGATGTACTTCCGTTGATTGAGTTCACTTACAACAATAGTTTCCACGCAAGTATTGGAATGGCACCATATGAAGCTTTATACGGACGCAAGTGTCAGACGCCCTTGTGTTGGTATAAAGACGGTGAGAATATGATTGTCGGACCAGAGATGGTGCAACAGACCACAGCTAAAGTAAGGAAGATCAAGGAGAAAATGAAGACTTCACAAGATCGCCAGAAGAGTTACGCGGACAAGCGTCGCAGACTTTTGGAATTCGAACAGGGTGACCATGTATTTCTGAGAGTCACACCTACTACTGGAGTAGGTAGAGCCTTGAAATCGAAGAAGTTGACTCCGAAATTCATTGGACCATATCAGATTTCTGCACGAATTGGGCCGGTTGCTTATCGGATTGCATTACCTCCGATACTGTCCAATATCCATGACGTGTTTCATGTGTCGCAGTTGAGGAAATATCTCGCAGATCCATCTCACGTGATCGAACCAGACACAATCCAGCTAAAGGATAACCTGTCGTTCGAAGTACCACCCGTGAGAATTGATGACAGGAAGATTAAGCGGTTGAGGACCAAGGATGTTTCGTTGGTCAAGGTGATCTGGAACCCAATTACTGGAGATGCGACTTGGGAACTGGAGAGCAAGATGAGGGAACAACACCCAGAGTTATTTATCGATGCATAGTTTCGAGGACGAAACTAATTTTAGGGGGGGAGTAATGTAAGACCCATAATTTTAAAGTACCTTTTATGTATTTTTGGTATATTTTGGATTTTGGCTCGGAGGCTTTTAAGCCAAAGTTAATAATATTTTGGAGTTTTATAATCAAAAAGATATTTCGATGCCAATTAGAATTTCTCGTCGATAAATAAATTGAATTTAACTGCGGAAAATCCTTTACGGAGAATTTAAGGCGTTTCGGGTGAAACGGTAATTTAATAAATATCTAGATTTTGAGATATTTGTTAAGTTATATTTATTATATTTATATATGTTTGTTTGGAGGGAAAAAGAAAGGAAAACTAGAAGGAAGGAAAAGGAAAAGAAAATAGTATAAAAAGGAAGAAAGGAAAAACAAAGGAAAGAAAAACAAAGGAAGGAAATTCTAAAATTTCCATCTCCTTCCTCTGAGCCTCACGCAAGCAACCCAAAAATCCATCCTTCTCCATTTTTCGTTTTCGTTGCTTCCTTTCCTTCAAAACTAGTGACCCAAGGTTGGGTGTGAGTTAGATCAAGGTTTTCGCAACTCCACTCTTCCTCTTTGATTCGAAAACGAAGAAAAACGGTTTTGAGATCCAAACACAAACCCCTCTGTTTCTTCTAGATCCAAACCTCATTTCTCGAAGAGATAGAAGGGAAAGTTGCTCACCACCACGCTACGGTGCTAGTGAACTAATTTGGAAGCGGCGTTGCGAGCGGAGATTTTACCGGAATTACTCGCGGTACCGGAAACGCGCGTTAAAGCTAACGTTGAGGTAAGGGCTCCTTCCAAACTTCTAGCTTGCATTAGGGACTTATCTGTAGTTGTGTGGGAAGGAATTTGTTAGGGTTAAATGTATCGATTTGGGGAAAAACGAAACTAGTGCGTTATGGGTAAAAACCTTAGAGTTAGGTTTTGTTTATAGTGATGAATGTTTCGTGGTAAATGAAATTTGATGTATCTGGGTGTTATGTTGCGTGATTTGTGTTCGTTGTATTTGGTGTGTTCGTACTTGATGTTTGTTAATTGGTGTGGTTGTTGTGAATTATGGTTTGAATGTGAAAGTATGTTTGAATTTGTTTCTGTGGAATTTGAAAACCATTAGAGTTAAACGAGTATTAAAAATGGGGAATCTTTTAATACCTCGGTTTACTTAATGTGTATTTGAGGAAAATGTTTAAGTTAACTGGGCGTTGAGAATGGGGAATCTCTTAATGTCTCGGTTACTTAACTATCGTTTTTGAAAATCGTTTCGGTAAATGAGTATTAAGAATGGGGAATCTCTTAATGACTCGTTTACTGAATGTTTTGCGAGAAAATCGTTTAAGTCAAAAGTATATTAAGAATGGGGAATCTCTTAATATGACTGTTTGCTTAACGTTTTGTTTTGAAAATCATTAAGTTAAATCGGTATTAAGAACGGGGAATCTCTTAATGACTTATTTAATTAATGTTGTTTGAAAGTCGTTTAAGTTAAATGGGTATTAAAAATGGGGAATCTTTTAATATCTGCATTTGCTTAACGATTGTTGTGAATGGAGTCTGTGTATGCTCATGCATTTCATTTGGTAAATTGTGTCGACCCGTGATAGGTGACACCTTGGTAAACTGTACTGACCCGTGATAGGTTGTACGTTTACGATTTACTATTTAGTAATTCGTGTTGACCCGTGATAGGTGACACCTTGGTAAACTGTACTGACCCGTGATAGGTGGTACGTTTACGAGTTACTATTTAGTAAATCGTGTTGACCCGTGATAGGTGACACCTTGGTAAACTGTACTGACCCGTGATAGGTGGTACATTTACGATTTACATTTTTGGTGAATTGTGCTGACCCGTGATAGGTGGCACCTAGGTAAACAGTACTGGTCTGTGATAGGCGGTACGTTTACGATTCCCGCTTTTTCTTTTAGTAAATCGTGTTGACCCGTGATAGGTGACACCTCGGTAAACTGTACTGACCCGTGATAGGTGGTACGTTTATGATTTACGCATTTTAGTAAATCGTGCTGACCCGTGATAGGTGGCACCTCGGTAATTGGTACTTTGGCCTGCGATAGGCGGTACAATTATGATTTACGGCCCTTCGAGGAGGGTTTTGGTTTGGAATTCCGAGTCCATGCATTTTGGCATATACGCATTGCATTAGGGTGCTTGGCACACGAGTCGTGTTTGATTGAGTTTTATGATTGAGTGATTTGAATTTGATTTATCGTGTTAATTGCGTTGAAAATGCTAAGTGTTATGTGTTGATTATTGTGTGTAAGTATGATGGTTATCGAGATCCCAATTGCCGTGGTAATCGCGTAGAAATTGCTAAGTGTTAAGTTGTGAACTTGATTAGGAATGACTTAGGTTAATTCATGAATTTTTGGAAAAATGATCAGGGAAATCGATTTCCCAATCGATTGGATGGAAGTCAGGGGCTTGGCCAAATGAACAAAATCGATTAGCCAATCGATTTTGTAATCAGTTTTCAAAAATTACCTTTCGAAATCGATTGCCCAATCGATTGGCCATTAAGTCAGGGGCTCAGCTATCCTGTCAATCGATTGCCCAATCGATTGAATCAAGCCAGAGTTCAAAATTTCACTAAAAACCTTCAGGAAATCGATTTGGAAATCGATTGGTATTAAGTCAGGGGCTCCGTTATCCTGTCAATCGATTGCCAAATCGATTGATTCAGCCCAGGATTCTATTTTCATTAAAAATCTTCACCCCAATCGATTTCCCAATCGATTGGCTCAGTGAAAATCCTCAGTTTTAGTTGTATGATTAATTGCTCATGAATCTATCCATGTCTTGTTTTATTATGTGTTAATTAGGAGATCGAGAACTACATTTTACCTTCATTTTCATTGGCAATGTACTGTATGAACTTTTCGCATATTGAAAATCCTGTTAAGGTGCATGCTTAGTTGAAAAGTTGTTTTGAGCATTCATAAACTTAATTGCTATGTGTTAACTGTTATTTTCTGGTTGGTGACCCTTTACACTGTTGTGGAAATCTGGGCTTTGCCCTCAGATGAGAGTCAGGACGGCCCTACCGGTTCGTACCCTACGGACAGGAATGGAGATGGGAACGCTTGACTGCAGTTACGTTAGGAGGATCTCACGGGGCGCGTGGAGATTACTCAGGGTGTATAGCTATTTGGTAGGATGATCAGATTAGGATGATGTATAGGGACTAGGGGTCCTTCTTTTTGGTTTGGAGTATTTTTAGTTTGGAAAACTGTACTTATACAAATATTATCAGTTTGATATCATCTTTGGATGGGTTCCACGTACTATTTGATGTTATGTAAAAATGTTTTGGATTTATAATTGGAGAAACTTTTCCGCTGCGTAAATTATAATGACTCAATTATTTATCCAAAAGCATTTCCTCATTGTTTTACTTTGTTTTATTTTAATTTCTTTTGAAAAAAAAAAATATACCCTCGCTTTGAAAAACGGGGTGTTACACCTGAGCTCGAGGCTGTTGGTGCGGCGCGTGAGATGAACATAGTGGATCTTGGAGGCACATGAGCGCGCGTGGAGCAACTTGCGACCAAAAAGAAATCTGAGTTGTGTAGATTGGGAGATTCCGCACACAATGAAAGTGGTTGTGTCGAAAAACTTTTCCAGCAACGATGGCAGGCAGCAGTAGCAGACAGGGCAACTGTGATGACAGACAGCAGACGGCGGCATCGGCAACTCTACTTGCATGAGAGATTAGCAGCGCGTGAGAGCGCGTGTGACGGCTTTTGGCGAAGCGCTTTGAGGCATGAATTGATCTGAAGATGACTGCTATTCATAGGAAAATTTACCAAAAATAATGGCAGCGGCGGCAGTAGCGAATTGAATGAAAACGAATGAAACGTGTCAGAATGTTGGAAAAGAAAAACTATGATTATATTACCTAACTGTTGGAAACTCGGCAGTGGAACAACGGCAAAATTGTTCAAGGAGGATCGAAATAGGCTCTGATACCATGTTGAAGTTGTGGGATTTTAGAGAAAAGGAGGAGAGAAAATAATAAGGGTTTGAATATTATTGATAATAGTTTAATGCTGACTTGATTACAAAAGATTCAATACTAATCTCTATTTATAGAGAAACATAGATTCAATTCTAAATCAGGAACAAATCATAATAATAAAGAGAGATATTCTGAGATTCTCTATGATTATAAATTAATCATAGAAAATAAATCAAGATACTCTAATATAATATAAAAGATACTATAAGATATTATAAGATATTTTCTAATATTCTAACAGTAATATATTATTTATAAGGCTAAATTACATATGTGGTCCCTTAACTTAATTTCAGGTAACGTTTTAGTCCTTTATCTTTTTTTTTTCCCAACTTGGTCCTTTATTTTAATTTTAAGTGACAATTTGATATTTTATGTTTTAAAATTTCAACAATTTTATCCTTTTTTATACAAAAATTCAAAAAAAAAAATTCAAACAAAACTCATACAATTAATTATATTATTCAATATAATACAAATTTCATCAATTTTGTAACGCAAATCTTCAAATAAACTCATATTTTCATACTTTATTTGATATTGTTAGGAATAAAGGACTAAATCGGGAAAAAAAAAAGAGATAAAGGACTATAACGTTAACCGAAATTAAGTTAAATAATCAAAGGTGATATTTAGCCTATTTATAAAGTATGAAAGTTTGAGTTATTTTATAGCCTAATTGTGTAACTTATATTGTATTATGCAACAATAACAAAATACTATTATTTAAGATAGTCATCAATTTTCTCTTTAGTCATATATAATTTTTTAAATATAGAGATATAAGAATAATAATTGAGTTTATACTTTTTCAATAGACAACATATCAATATTTTCCATATTACTGTTTCTAAAGACATTAATCAATTAAACACCAATCATATAATAATAACATTGAACCAAAAAGTGTATTTGTGTTTAGTGTTTACAACAATACATGATTTGAGAATATATATCCCATGATTCAGACTTCATGAGACCAAAACATAATTAGACATTAGGATTACAACATATAATAATAATTTTTAACAAAATTGATGTTATCATCTACTATGTAGCATATAATTTCTCTGTAGTTCCTATTCACATTTTATTTTCTTGAGTGGTTTTGATGATGATAGTTGGGAACTTGAAATTGCATCGTTACCCGCATTATCTTGTTGGTCATCAGTTGGAGGCCTTTTAGCTGATTTAGCTGACTGAACATTTTCAATATCATTTACACCGGTCATTGATAAAAATTCCTACATATTTCATAAAGTTTATAGGAATTAATTACATTATTGTCATAAAGATTTATGAAATCAGAATGTATTTATCAAAATGATGCACTTATAAAGAGTCTTGTAGATATACTTACAGTGTCAAATAGTATTTCTTGACTAAAAAGTTCACGACTCGGTTCTCCTTTAGATGTGTTCTGAAAATGGACTTCTATTAATTTAAATTGTGCAATTTTTAATATATATAATTTATTACAATTAGAATATACAATAAGACAATATGTGGTTTGAATACCTCTTCAATTTGAAATTGTTCCTTAATTGTAACAATAAGTGCAATATCACTCCATGACTTATTAAAAAAATATTGTTTTGAAAATGGTTGTAGTTTTACACGAAAAGCTAGAGTGGTCCCCATTACGTCTTGAAGTTCTGATGGATATATCCTTATGTCAATATCACTAGCCTTTAACATGTTTCAGGTAAATGATTTATGTCATATTATGTGGTAAACAACAAATATCCAAACTATCAAGTTACTTGGACTAAGTATTATATACACGCCTCAATCATATTCTTCCTCATTTGAAATGCTGAAATACCAAGTATTGAAGTACAATCCTGGTCCCACATAAGGAAGTTACAAAAGCAATTGTCGTGGAAAACTTCAATGATCATTTTGTACCTGTTTTATGTTGTTAGTATTGATATCAATCTCTTGTGGTGTGCAAGAGGACTGGGCTTACCCTTGGTTTTAAGGGGAACCAGGATAAATCTTTGAGTTCATTTATTTACTGCACATTACTATTAGTATACATTATATCAACTCAGAAAATTCAACTACCATATCACTAAAAACAAGAAAATGTACCTCCCCCCCCCCCCCCCCCCTTCTTAGGCGCACTTCTATACTTACAATAAGTGTTTGATATAAGGACTTTAATATTGATTTTTAAATTCTGATAAATTAAGGTTTAATATTGAACTACTCTTATGGGCTATTTGCTTTTAGT
Organism: Cicer arietinum; assembly: GCF_000331145.2. Taxonomy (NCBI): domain Eukaryota; kingdom Viridiplantae; phylum Streptophyta; class Magnoliopsida; order Fabales; family Fabaceae; genus Cicer; species Cicer arietinum. The sequence goes on from NC_021164.2 coordinate 46,982,917, forward strand.
TTGCGAACAAATTCATATCCTTATACGACAGTTAAGAGAAAATCTTTCATATAGTAACACTAACCTTTAATAATATACAAATTGTTTTTACTTTATTCCATATGCATTTAAGTTTGAAAGTTGTAACCATTTAGTTTTACTTTGATTGGACAATATATTTTGAATTATGAAGAACAAATGAAATTACAAACTTCTAAAATATAAAAAACACCATCTATTAAAGTTTGATGTACCTTGGAATTGGTTTCAATGGTATTATCTATATCAATTAAAATTTATGGGTCTTCACTTTTATTTTCAATAGGACCAAAATTGTATATGCAGTTACTTAAACCACAACTGTATTAAATATTGAAATACTCTTATGGTGTATTTGCTTTTAGTTTGAAAACAAATTCATATCCTTATACGACAGTTAAGAGAAAACCTTTCTTATAGTAACACTAACCCTTAATAATATACAAATTGTTTCTACATTACTTTAATTGGACAATATATTTTAAATTATGAAGAACAAATGAAATTACATACTTTTAAAATATAAAAAAAATACCATATATTAAAGTTTGATGTACCTTGGAATCGGTTCGTCAACCTGAACATCACATTTACATTTATAATTTATAATCCCTTCTTTAGCTTTGACTGTGCAATTAGTGCAACCAAGATAAAACCAACCGAATTTGTTTGGCACAACCTTTGACAGTGTTGCCACAGTGACACAAATCATTTCCTAAAAACCAAGTTGTAATTAAAAAGATTGTAACAGTTAAATAATGTATATATCTACATAAAAGTAGTGTTATGAAATTATAGTTACATGTCCAATAGCCTTGATTTGGCGAAGAGTTTTAGCTTAAGCATTGTACATAAACTTATCTTGTGAAGTGTATTGAGATGAAGATGTGATCTGAGTTTGCAGTTGACTGCCCTGAATGTAGTTATCTATATCATCTATTGCAGGTAACCTGGATTCATTGAAAATTGACTACTTAATAGAAAAAAGATTACTTATAAACAAAACTGCTAACTGAAGACGAGTGGTCGACATCATTAAAATCGCTTGACCTCTAATCAGGCTAAATCATAACTGCTACATTTGGAAGACACTTGTAAAGAGTTGGTCAACTTACTGAATTCTAAATTCTTTGATTTGGTGTGTGTTTTCATTGATAAGAAGTTTAGTTCCACTCCATACATTAATGATTGTGGGTCTGTTGTTTTCTGCCATATAGAAGTAGTTAATTAACAACTACATTTAAGTATATTGTGACAAACGAAATATTTTATTAAACAATTAGTATTTGTGTTGAATTAATAATACCTTATAGAGGCTTGACTCGTGCATGGTGGAAGATTATAATGATGAGACCAGAGTTGGGGTGATCATTAACATAATTGAGGAATTGTGTACCATAAGCCTTCCATAGGGAGCAAGTAAAAATGTTTTCACTGATCAAATGAATAATATCATTTGAAACATGTTTTGTATAGTATATTAATTAAATGTAAATATTGTTGTTACCTGAGATCTTTGATTTTGAAGGTGACACAAATATTTTTGGTTGATGATGTTGAAGTTGAAGAAATGACCTCATCTACTACCCCAATAATATCTATAAATAAAAAAGATAAGTCATCCATTGAAACACAAAAAATATAAAAACACATATATATTATTCAATTAAAAAAAAAACAAAGAATTGATAGTATTATCATGTAAGTTGGTAGGAGGGTTCTGCTCATTCAAAATGGTGCTAAAAGACACAAAACAATACTGAGTTGGTGGAATTTCAGGAAGATCAATCTATTTTTCAAAAATAGCATAATTGAAAACAATTTTGAATAACGGAGGCAATATTTGAACTGCAAAGTACTTGGAAAAACTGAAAAGTTATGGATGATGTATGTTTGATTCTCTTTGAGTTTGCCCCTCCATTTAACAGAATTATCTTGTCGTATAACAACATGTATTTGTACCGCCTTTTAATAACAACATGTATATGATCAGTCTTTTAATAACAAATAATTTACAGAATGAGATACTAACCAATAGAACGAAGATATTTGTTAACCAAACCTAAAGAAAAAGTTAAAATGTAGACTTGTTGATCCATCAAATTAACTTCATCGTGCATATTCCCAATTTTTACTAACAACAGTGATGTAATTTGTGACCCTAACTGCTATATTCCAAGTTTCCTTTGAAGTGTTAATGTCCTTCAATGGTGTTGCATTTCTTGTCTATGAACCAATGCAAAAGATTTGAAACTTAAAGAGTCAAGAAAACATAAAGAAGTTGAAGATGCAATTTCAGTTTGTAATAACATTTAGAAGTATAAACAAAAACCTAAAAAAATGCAAAAGAATATGAAATGAGACGGGATACTAAGAATAATTTAAAGAACTAATAAATAGTTTTTTAAAAATAGTTTCAAAAAAGAAACCAAAATATTAACCAATAATATTATATGAATAAAATACAATAATCAAAAAAATTAAGTGGACAATGTTATAATTTTGATAGCATGTCATTTTCTCATATTGATATTAGATTATATAGATAATAATTATGTTTTACTTGCATTTCTTTTTACATAGATTTTATTTCATATTTACTTGCAATTTAATACATCCACATTCTACTGTGTGACAGCACCTCATATATTTAGGGACCAAAATATTTATTTATCCTTAAAAGAAATTATAAAATGTTTTTAAAATTAATTAAAAATGTAATTGAAATATATAATCATCAATCATGTCATTGTTTCAATTTTAAAAAAAATATATCAAATAGTATAATCAATATAAATTTATTCCTCTAAAATCTTCTCCTCTTAAACCCTCCAAAACCCTAACTCCCATACATATCCAAAAGAGTGTTTGTTACTAAGTGGGTTCCCTTTGTTGTGAAGATGATTTCAACACTTAGAGGTGATATGAAGTGAGTTTATAAAATAGTTGTGATGCATATTATTGATCCTAAATTAAGAAATGAATGAAGGAAAACTAAGATAAACGATATATAGTGATATAATTGAATTGCAACATAACACAAAGTTCATACCTAATAGACCTTCAAAAAAAAAAAATACACCATAGTCCAAGCAGTAAGAATAAAAGTTGTTAAGTAAGAATGAAAGAAAACCTTAATGTGATATATCCCATCCCAGAAGAAGCAATTTGAATAAGGAAGAATATTGGTTGCACATTGCAAATATAATTTGAATTTATTAATCATAAAATAAAATAAAAAAGGGAATTCTATTTTCGGCAGTGGTAGAAGAGTAGTAGTATGTTAATATTGTGAGAGTTGAAGAAAGACATTGAAAGATTCGAGAAACAATGATATTGATTGATAGTGATTTGATATATCTTATCTGTCTTTATTTTATTTTATTTTATTTGGTTTCCATTCAAAATTATATATTAAGTTAGTTTGAATAAGCAGCAAAGAAAGTTGTTGAGACCGTTAAGGAAACCGCAGCCAACATTGGCGCCTCTGCCAAATCTGGCTTGGAGAAGACAAATGCCACCGCTCAGGAGAAGGTGTTTTTTTTTCTCCATTTTTCCTTTTTTTTCAATGAAAAAAAATATTCTTTTTTGTGATTACTGAAATTTACTCTTTTCAATGTTAATTTTGGAAATTTATGAATCTTATTTGGGAACAAATTCGTTGAATAATGATTGAGTTGATTTGTGATTGATCCGAGAGGAAAACGTGCGGTTAACGTTTCTAGTGGGAAATCGGTATCGGTGAACCGACACTGGTTTTTCCGTTCTCTTTCTTTCATGATTTGGATATAGTATACTAAATACTAATAATATATATATTTTCCAGTTTCAAATAGAAACAACAGCTATTGCCATTGAACGAAAGAGAGTTATTTAATTGCAATTATAGGAAACAACACTCATAGAAGGAAGAATTGGAAATTATAATAGGTTTGAAGGAGGAAGTGACAAGCCTTTACCAGACTTGTATCACAGATTGTGGCAACCCCTTTTTTATGGTGTTCCATTTGCGATTTACTTCTTTTTGAATATCTCTTATTTTCTTCTCCGTGAATATGTTTGATTTGCTTTTGTGTAAATTGTTTGCTTTGCAGAAATGTTAGAGTGTTGTAGTATGTAAACCAAAAATATTTCAAAATGACATAAATTTGAAGAAGTTGAGTTATGTGCATAAAGGTAGAGTAATTTACAATTGTGACCATAATATTTTTGCAAATGTTAAATTTATGAAAGACAAAATTGTATTTTTGATATAGTTGAGAATTCTTATAACCCTAATTGGACTAGAATAAGCTTGGGGAGGACGAAAATAACCTAAATGTTAATCCAATGACAAAAACACACCTATTGGATACACAAGATTGGTTAAAAAAAATCCTAATTGGACTAGAATAAGCCTAGGGAGGACGAAAATGACCTAAATGTTAATCAAATGACACAAATGAGCTTATTGGATGCACAAGACATATTTAATCCAATTGATATAGTTGACAAAATTGTTTTTTATATTTAATTATTTTTTTTCATGTTAAATCTAAAATTTTATTTATATCATGATAAGCAATGTTATATGTTTTAATCTTACCAAATACTACATTGACAATGCTAAACCAATTTAGGAACAATAAATATTTGATATTGCTTAACCAAAAACTTTATCAATATTTTACAAAATACATAATTGTCATTAAACCGTACATTTTCAAACCATATTCATTTTGGGAACTATACTTTACCTAATTGCCATTATTGATTGATATTAATGGTTAAATAAAATAAAATATAACTTGATTTTTTATAAAATAAACGAACCAGTTTGATTCATAAAATAAAATGTAATATATTATTTATAAAGTATTAAAGTTTGAGTTATTTTATAGCCTAATTGTGTAACTTATGTTGTATTATGCAACAACAACAAAAATTACTATTATTTAAGATAGCAACCAATTTGCTCTTTAGTCAGATATAATTATTTAAATATAGAGATATAAGAATACTCACTAAGTTTATATTTTTTTCAATAGACAATATATCAATATTTTCCATATGACTGTTCCTAAAGACATGAGTCAATTAAACACCAATCCTATAATAATAACATTTAACCAAAAAGTGTATTTGTGTTTAGTGTTTACAACAATACATACTTTGAGAGTATATATCCCATGATTCAGACTTCATGAGACCAAAACATAATTAGACCTTAGGATTACAACATATAATAATAGTTTTCAACATAATTGATGTCATCATTTACTATGTAGCATATAATTTCATTGTAGTTCCTATTCACATTTGATTTTTTTGAGTGGTTTTGATGATGATAGTTGGGCTCTTGCAATTGCATCGTTATCCGCATTATCTTGTTGGTCATCATTTGGAGGTTTTTTAGCCGGTGTAGCTGACTGAACATTTTCAATATCATTTTCATTAGTCATTGATAATGATTGCTACATATTTCATAAAGTTTATAGGAATTTATTAGATTATTGTCATAAAGATTTATGAAATTAGAATGTAATTATCAAAATGATGCACTTATAGAGAGTCATGTATATATACTTACAGTTTCAAATAGTATTTCTTGACTAAGAAGTTCAAGACTCGGTTCGCTTTTAGATGTGTTCTGAAAATAGACTTCTATTAATTTAAGTTGTGCAATTTTTAATATATATAATTTATTACAATTAGAATATACAACCAGGAAATTGTTCCTTAATTGCAGCAATAAGTGCAGCATCACTCCATGATTATTAATAGAACATTATTTTGAAGATGGTTGTAGTTTTACACGAAAAGCTAGAGTTGTCCTCATTATGTCTTGAAGTTCTGATGGATATATCCTTGTGTCAATATCACCATCCTTTAACATGTTTCAGGTAAATGAGTTATGTCATATTATGTGGTAAACAATAAATATCCAAACTATCAAGTTTCTTGGACTAAGTATTATGTACATGCCTCAATCATATTCTTCCTCATTTGAAATGTTGAAATTCCAAGTAGTGAAGTACAATCCTAGTCCCACATAATGAAGTTACAAAAGCAATTGTCGTGGAAAACTTCAATGACCATTTTGTACCTATTTTATGTTGTTAGTATTGATACCAATAAGTGTTTGATATAAGGACTCTAATATTGATTTATAAATTCTGATAAATAAAGGTTGAATATTGAACTACTCTTATGGGCTCTTTGCTTTTAGTTTGCGAACAAATTCATATACTTATATGACGGTTAAGAGAAAATCTTTCAAATAGTAACACTAACCCTTAATAATATACAAATTGTTTCTACTTTATTCCATATGCATATAAGTTAGAAAATTATAACCATTTAGTTTTACTTTGATTGGACAATATATTTTGAATTATGAAAAACAAAAGAAATCCTCATTTGAAATGTTGAAATTCCAAGTAGTGAAGTACAATCCTAGTCCCACATAATGAAGTTACAAAAGCAATTGTCGTGGAAAACTTCAATGACCATTTTGTACCTATTTTATGTTGTTAGTATTGATACCAATAAGTGTTTGATATAAGGACTCTAATATTGATTTATAAATTCTGATAAATAAAGGTTGAATATTGAACTACTCTTATGGGCTCTTTGCTTTTAGTTTGCGAACAAATTCATATACTTATATGACGGTTAAGAGAAAATCTTTCAAATAGTAACACTAACCCTTAATAATATACAAATTGTTTCTACTTTATTCCATATGCATATAAGTTAGAAAATTATAACCATTTAGTTTTACTTTGATTGGACAATATATTTTGAATTATGAAAAACAAAAGAAATTACATACTTCTAAAATATAAAAAACACCATCTATTAAAGTTTGATGTACCTTGGAATTGGTTTCAATGGTATTATTTATATCAGTAAAAATTGATGGGTCTTCACTCTTATTTTCAATAGGACCAAAACTATATATGGATTTACTTAAACCAATATGTATTAAATATTGAAATACTCTTATGGTCTATATGCTTTTAGTTTGGGAACAAATTCATATCCTTATACAACAGTTAATAGAAAACCTTTTTTATAGTAACACTAACCCTTAATAATATACAAATTATTTCTACTTTATTCCATATGTCTATAAGTTAAAAAATTGTAACCATTTAGTTTTACTTTGATTGGACAATATATTTTGAATTATGAAGAACAAAGGAAATTACATACTTCTAAAATATAAAAAACACCATCTATTAAAGTTTGATGTACCTTGGAATTGATTCGTTAACCTGAACATCACATTTACATTGATAATTTATAATCCCTTCTTTAGCTTTGACTGTGCAATTAGTGCAACCGAGATAAAACCAACCAAATTTGTCTGGCACAACCTTTGATAGAGTTGCCACAGTGACACAAATAATTTCCTAAAAACCATATTTTAATTTAAAAAAATTGTAACAGTTAAATAATGTATATATCTACATAAAAATAGTGTTATGAAATTATAGTTACATGTCCAATAGCCTAGATTTGGCGATGAGTTTTAGCTTGAGCATTGTACATAAACTTCTCTTGAGAAGTGTATTGAGGTGAAGATGTGATCTGAGTTTGTAGTTGACTGTCCTGAATGTAGTTATCTATATCATCTATTGCAGATAACCTGCATTCATTGAAAATTGACTACTTAATAGAAGAAAAAAAAAGATTACTTATAAACAAAACTGTTAACTGAAAATAAGTGGTCGACATCATTAAAATCGCTTGACCTCTAATCAGGCTAAATCATAACTGCAACATTAAGAAGACACTTGTAAAGAGTTGGTCAACTTAATGATTTCTAAATTCCTTGATTTGGTGTGCATTTTCATTGATAAAAAGTTTAGTTCCACTCTATGCATTAGTGATTGCAGGTCTGTTGTTTCCTGCGATATAGAAGTAATTAATTAACAACTACATTTAAGTATATTGTAACAAATGAAATATTTCATTAAACAATTAGTACTTGTGTTGAATTAATAATAACTTCTAGAGGCTTGACTCGTGCATGGTGGATGATTATAATGATGGGACTAGAGTTGGGGTGAACATTAACATAATTGAGGAATTGTGTACCATAAGCCTCCTATAGGGAGCAAGTAAGGATGTTTCCGCTGATCAAATGAATAATATCATTTGAAACATGCGTTGTATAGTATATTAATTAAATGTAAATATTGTTGTTACCTGAGATCTTTGATTTTGACGGTGACACAAATTTTTTTGGTTGATGATGTTGAAGTTGAAGAAATGACCTCATCCACTACCCCAATAATATCTATAAATAAAAAAGATTAGTTATCCATTGAAACACGAAAAATATAAAAACACATATATATTATTCAATAAAAAAAAAAGAAAAAAAAAATTGATAGTATTATCAATTAAGTTGTTAGGAGGGTTCTGCCCATTCAAAATGGTGCTAAAAGACACAAAACGATACTGAGTCGGTGGAATTTTAGGAAGATCAATCTCTTTTTCAAAAATAGCATAATTGAAAACAATTTTGAATAATGGAGGCAATATTTGAACTGGAAAGTACTTGGAAAAATTGTAAACTTATGAATGATGTATGTTTGATTCTCTTTGAGTTTGCCCCTCCATTTAACAGAATCATCTTGTTGTATAACATCATGTATTTGACCCGCCTTTTAATAACAACATGTATATGATCAGCCAAGAAAACATAAAGAAGTTGAAGATGCAATTTCAGTTTGTAATAACATTTAGAAGTATAAACAAAAACCTAAAAAAATGCAAAGGAATATGAAATGAGACGGATTAGATTATAATTTTGATAGCATGTCATTTTCTCATATTGATATTAGATTATATAGATAATAATTATGTTTTACTTGCATTTCTTTTTACATAGATTTTATTTCATATTTACTTGCAATTTAATACATCCACATTCTACTGTGTGACAGCACCTCATATATTTAGGGACCAAAATATTTATTTATCCTTAAAAGAAATTATAAAATGTTTTTAAAATTAATTAAAAATGTAATTGAAATATATAATCATCAATCATGTCATTGTTTCAATTTAAAAAAAAAAACATATCAAATAGTATAATCAATATAAACTTATTCCTCTAAAATCTTCTCCTCTTAAACCCTCCAAAACCCTAACTCCCATACATATCCAAAAGAGTGTTTGTTACTAAGTGGGTTCCCTTTGTTGTGAAGATGATTTCAACACTTAGAGGTGATATGAAGTGAGTTTATAAAATAGTGGTGATGCATATTATTGATCCTAAATTAAGAAATGAATGAAGTAAAACTAAGATAAACGATATATAGTGATATAATTGAATTGCAACATAACACAAAGTTCATACCTAATAGACCTTCAAAAAAAAAAAAATACACCATAGTCCAAGCAGTAAGAATAAAAGCTGTTAAATAAGAATGAAAGAAAACCTTAATGTGATATATCCCATCCCAGAAGAAGCAATTTGAATAAGGAAGAATATTGGTTGCACATCGCAAATATAATTTGAATTTATTAATCATAAAATACAATAAAAAAAGGGAATTCTATTTTCGGCGGTGGTAGAAGAGAAGTAGTATATTAATGTTGTGAGAGTTGAAGAAAGACATTGGAAGATTCGAGAAACAATGATATTGATTGATAGTGATTTGATATATCTTATCTGTCTTTTTTTTTTTTTTTTTTCTATTTGATTTCGATTCAAAATTATATATTAAGTTAGTTTGAATAAGCAGCAAAGAAAGTTGTTGAGACCATTAAGGAAACCGCAGCCAACATTGGCGCCTCTGCCAAATCTGGCTTGGAGAAGACCAAAGCCACGCTTAGGAGAAGGTGTTTTTTTTCTCTATTTTTCCTTTTCAATGAAAAAAAAATTATTTTTTGTTATTATTGATTTTACTCTCTTTAGTGTTAATTTTGGAAATTTATGAATCTTATTTGGGAACAAATTCATTGAATAATGATTGAGTTGATTTGTGATTGATCCAAGAGGAAAACATGCGGTTAACGTTTCTAGTAGAAAACCGGTATCGGTGAACCGACACTGGTTTTTCCATTCTTTTTCTTTCATGATTTGGATATAGTATACTAAATACTAATATTATATATATTTTTCAGTTCCAAATAGAAACAACAATCGTTGAAATTTAACGAAAGGGAAATTTAATTGCAATTATAGAAAACAACACTCATAGAAAGAAGAACTAAAAATTAGAATAAGTTTGAAGGAGGAAGTGACAAATCTTTACCAGACTTATATCACAGATTGTTACAACCCCTTTTTTATGGTGTTCCATTTGCGATTTAATTCTTTTTGAATCTCTCTGTTTTTCTTCTCCGTGAATATGTTTGATTTTCTTTGTGTAAATTGTTTGCTTTGCAGAAATGTTGAAGTGTTGCAGTGTGTAAGCCAGAAATATTTTAAAATGACATAAATTTGAAGAAGTTTAGTTATGTACATAAAGGTAGAGTAATTTACAATTATGACTATAAAATTTTTTCAAAGGTTAAATTTATGAAAGACAAAATTATATTTTTGATATAGTTGAGAATTCTTATATTGTATTGTAGATTTTTTTAGCTGTTTTTAATGTTTTTTAAATTTTTACGGTAAACAAAACTTTTCTAAATTTTTTCTCTTACAAAGTTTGGAAGCCATGTTTTTAACCCAATTCTCCGACCTACTACGTTAGAAATTCCCGGTGCAATTATTTTATCTAGTGTGACTTATTGTTGTTTAGAATTTTTAAGTAAAAAAATTCGGACTTTAAAATATTTAAAATTGATTATATTCTAATTTTTTGATAAAAAATTTATTTTAAAAAATTCAGTACATTTACGCGTGTTCTAAATATTTTGAGTATTTACTTTTGTTCAAGAAATTTCACAATCTCAAAAGTAAAAATTCAAATTATTTTAATAAAGTTTTTGTAACATTAAAGAGAACAATGTTTAGTATATTTCTCACACACTCGTACTTTCCCCAGCCTTCCACTTAAAAGGGCCCAAATGCAAGAAGATAAGAAATGATTTGCGCACACCCGTTTTTTCCACCACACTCCCATTCAATATAATATGTTTCTATTTAACTATTTTTGTCGAAACCAACGAATGGTTGCATTGGCTTTAATTTTTCTTTTTTAACAAATGTAAATTCGGTTTTCGATGGGCAACTCGTGTTTTCACGAGGCTTTTATTCGTGCAAAACATCTTTTCTGAAATTATATACATCATAGTAGAATTATTAAATTTTAATGACTTAATTTAATAGTAAAAAAATATAAATAGATATTATATTCGTAAGTTGGGGATTAAATCTCTTTAATACATTGATGCATTAAAAATATTAATTTGTAAAGTATAATTTATAAGTAATTTCTATTTTAAATCAAGTCACTATAAACATAGTATTTTTTTTAATACATTTTGTAATTCTAAAATTGAATCGGGAACCTCCCAACTTCCCTTCTAGATTGAGTAGAAAGATCATATTATCTATCAATTATTGTATCATTTAGTGGCTCAGCTAAACTACCTCAGTGATTTTCTTTTTTTCTTCACTTTTTGTTAGCTTTCAAGCTTATTACTTCAAGTGCAAGCTTTCAAGCTTATTACTTCAAGTGCAAGAATAAGGTAAATATATAATGAGATATATATTGTAGGACTTGTTTATTGAATGAATGAAGTATGTTATTTATACATGGTTCATTTTAATTGTCATCTAACTACTTAACTAACTAACTAACTGAGTGATTAGTTAATTAATTATTACATACAACTAACACTTTACTTGAATTACACATTTTCTGGGATCAAGAATGTTCTTGGTTTATACTGATCAATCTAGTTTTTCCAGAACATTCTTGGTTTCCAATATTTTCCTTTAATTCAAGTATCTAAGTGATTTTACACCTAACAATCATCTTAACTCTTCAAATCTAGTTGTCCTCAAAGTCTTGGTCATGATATCAGCCATTTGAACTCCAATTTGACAATAGATGAACTTTAGTTTGCATCTTTTAACTTGATCTCTTAAGAAGTGAAACTTTGTCTCAATGTGTTTGTTTCTTCCGTGAGACACGGGGTTCTTTGCTAGATTTATTGTTAAGATGTTGTCGTTCATCAATGAATTGGCCTGCATACATCCACTTTTAACTTTGTTGTCAATGACTCCAACCATAATGTTTGGCAAGCTGCATAGCTGACAACAATGTATTTAGCCTCGCATGAAGAAAATGTTATCATTGGTTGCTTCTTTGAGCTCCATGCTATTGGTAGGTTAAATTACAATTTTGTAGGTTAAATTACAATTTTGTTCCTTTAAGTTACTTTTAGATTTTACTTTGGTGCCTTAACTTTTTTCATTTCATTTTGGACCCTTAAGTTATAAACATTAGACACTTTATCCCTCAAATTTTTTTGATTTCATTTTAGTCCCTTATGTTAAAAACATTAAAAAATTTGGTCCTTTTTGTTACAAACATTAAACATTTTGGTCTCTTTAGTTACAAACATTATTTGATACTTAAGTGATCAAAATGGAACTAAAAAAACATAAAGGACTAAAGTGAAATCTAAAAATCTTATGGGGACAAAGAGAAATAGGAAGAAGAATTGTGAATAACAATAAGTTAATATGCATACTTTCTAGAAACTTTGATACCACATCTCTACTGAAAATCTTAAGGAATTGAAATATGGGTCAATTCTATTATCTATCCAATTTATAGTCAATGTGAAACTACCACTCACTTACATTCCAACAATCTTCTTCTTAAGGGAAAAAGGGAAGAAAAAAAAAAGGAGGAGCCCTGTGAATACAACAAGTTAATAGCTAGACTTTCAAGAAATTTTGACACCACATCTCCATCAAAAATCTCAAGGAATTGAAAATATGGGTTAACTCTATTATCTATCCAATATTTATCTAATTTATATGCGATGTGAAGCTACCACTCACCATTCCAACAATCTTTTTCTTAAGTGTGAGTCTCCATATTCTATACTTGATCCAAACACCAAGACCCTACTCCAATCCCCCACCAAACCTTAGCAGGGCTTTGATATCATTTCTTGAGGAGACCTGATGAACACTTGGAGCAACTCGAGGCTAGTGAACATTAGTACCAAGAGACTTTGACACTACATCTTCATCTAAAATCTTAATTCATTAGGTTTAAGTGTCATCTTTCTTACATATCAAACATTTAGCCTATCCATTGTCAATGTTAGACTACCACTTATACTTAATTTCAACAATTTCTCTTTCAAATGTGAGTTCCTACATCCTGTATTTGGTATAAGAGTAAGATGCGAGTTACAAAAAATATAGGTTAGTTTACAATTTTAGTCTATTATGTTATTTTTATCTTTCACTTTGATCCCTTCAGTTTTTTTCGTTCTATTTTGATCTCGTACGTATTATACGTTAAACACTTTGGTCTATAAAATTTTTTAGATTCCATTTTAGTCTCTTAAGTTACAAACATTTAACACTTTAGTAACTTTAGTTACAAATATTAGACAATTTGATTCCTTAAATTAGAAACATTACATTTTGATGACTAAAAACTCACTTTTAAAATAATGACTCAAATAAGTTTTCTGTACATTAAAAATATATTTAATCTTGAAAAAAGTTATTTATTATTTATTTTTTTTATATGAGCCATAATAATTATTTCTTGAAGTTAAATACTTTGCACCCCTAATTCAAGGTTTAGATATGCCTCAGTTTTTCAAGTCATTTTCTTTACACATATTATACTATACAAATGGGGTTTAATAAATTAATATGGACTAAATCCAAAGTTAGATCTTAAAATTTTTAATAAATTTTGATAAAAATAGTATATACGTTACTAGAAATTATTTTTTTTACCTGCAAATTTGATTTCAAAATATACGGAAAATCTACATATTATTATTATTATTATTATTATTATTATTATTATTATTATTATTATTATTATTATCTTTTTATTTGAAAATGTTTTTGTGGCTGTTTTTTTAATGATGTGGCGGTGGTTACAAGGATTTGATATGTTTACTTGTACATTTATAAAAAACACTTGAATATCATTAACATTGTTAAACTTTAACTCAGATGTAATACCATAAGTTAATTGTCTAGAATATAACTTGAGCATTAACATAATTCGATAAAAGAGATGATTAGTATAAATCTCGATACAAAGTCATGAAAATGTATAAATACACATACTAATCATTCAAAGAAAAAGCAAAGAAATATGGATTACATAACACATCCATGGTTCAAAATAATTCCCTAGAAATTTTAAGCAAACTATAGTGTAAATTGATATGCTTCATTTCTCCAACACGGGATCTAAGCCTTTTTACCTGTAAAACATTTGAATAACGTTGAATGAGATTACATCTCAATGGATCCCAATAAATGGAACTAAATCAATTAGCATTCTAATTCAGAACTATATTTATCTTTTGAGTTTCTTTTCCATATATAGTTTTGACTCTTTTTAAATATTCAAGCCATTAGACGTGAGTAATCTAACGACTTAAACTCTACCTAACAAGCATGTCATAAAGACTACATTAGTTTTACTAATGCCCTCTTCTTGTTAGTAACTTTATTCTGGTAAGATTGGACATAATTACATATGTAAGTGGTGCCCCACTTACCATCGTTTACCATTCGTTTTCGTCGTATATAGACGGATAATTCATCTAGCTAGGATGAATCCTATACTTCTCACCTTAATCAAATATATAGTAATTACCTATAACAATCCACACACAAATATAACATCATCTATTAATAAATATATTAAAGACTACCATACACTCAACCTTGAAAATTATTATGATAACATAAACTATTAAGTCAATTATATCATACTAATTACACAATGTAAAATAAAGTTCAAGAGAACATGTTTAAGGGAGATTTTTCTCAAAACAGCCCAAATTTATGTTATAACAACTCAAAACTGGGTTTAACTATAGAGTCAACTGACAGGAACTTACAAGTATCAAAATTGAGTGAATGAGTACTCTTGGGAAAACTTATGATGTATACTATAGATAAAATTTTATTTTTATTTTTATTTAGCCTAAATTCTTGCAGTTTATCAAAATAAAACAGAATGACAGAACAAAAACTCTGGTCTAACTTGTAACCCATTTTTCAGCATCAATACTCAATCAAAAATCATGAATTTTGTACTCACTTTGAAGGTAATTGAGTCTAGTTTCCAGAAAACTAAAAATCATTTGAAACGAAAGTCTGTAGAAACAGTTATGACATAAACATCACACATATGTCATGCGAAATTCAAGTTAATAACATTCCTTCTATCACACTAATTTCCTAACAATTCTTTGCAACAATAATGCTACAAATTATGAGTAAATCAGTAATGAACACATCAAAACAGCATCACAATTTTCACTTTACTCAATTTAATTGGTCACAAAAGTGAAATTCAAGATCTTTAATTTCAAACCCATCAAAAGAGCATAATTTCATGTCATCAAGGAAACTCAATTCTACAATAATCTATTCTCAATTTCAGTCGTAGAACTTCACATGCATAAATCATTTTAACCATCTATTTCAAAACCCCTAAATTCAATCAAGAATAAAATAAAAATCCCTTTCTTCATTTCAAACCCTTAAACCTCAAATCCCTAACCTATAGAACACATTATCTCATACATGCATGAATGAGAGAGAGAAAAAGGGAAATCCACCTCTTGATTTCCAAAAGAATAGAGAAGATGATGGTACTCTCAACTCTTTCTACATTGACTTCTAGCAAAATTGCACTTTTCCTTTTCTCTTTTCTTGTTTTGTCAATGTTTTTGTTGTTTTCTCTCTTCTTCTTTTTTCTTCTTCTCTTCTTCTTTCTCTCACTTTTTCTTCTTCTCTGTCTCACCATTTTTTTTCTTTCCCTCTCTTTGGTTCTTTTCTGTTTGGTCGTTTCTCTCCTCCCCCTTCCTCTTTTTCTTTTATTTTGTTTTAATTTGTTTTAATTTATTTTTATTTACTATTACTATTACTATTACTATTACTATTACTATTACTATTACTATTACTATTACTATTACTATTATACTAATAAGTAAAATATAAAAATTACTACAAATTATTTATACTAAAGAGGGATGTTACACCAGATATTAGGGTTCTTCAACTCACTCTCAACCAATCCTATTCCTAAAATATAATAGCAAAACACGATCAACCACACTTTCTTTGCAATTTTAAATTCTTGCTTCTTTACAAAAGCCCATACCTTTTTACTCTTCTGCTTCTTTAACGCCGATGTTTTCGCCTCTACACCTATCTAGAAATTTAAAAAATGAAGACAGTTGCTTCTGAGTTCTAATTTCCGGGTTTGAGTTCTGATATGAGTCAACGTAACTTATATGTTCAAGGGTGAAAAGATGAATATGAGTGTAGATATGAGTCTTCGTTTTAACAAATTTGATAGATTTTAGATTACCTTTGTGTTTTCATTTTCTGGGTTTTGATTAAAGTTATTGGGTTCTCTTATATTTTTTGGGTTTTGATTTGAAGAAAATGGATTTTTTAGTTTATTTCTTTTTTTTTATTATGATAATTGATTAAAAGTATTTAATTTGTGATTAGTATCGAGAGCAATGATGAGTTCAACATGAAATTTGTCTAGTCATGTTTGCCATATCATCAAATTACAAATGACGAGGAACTAAATTAAAATTGATTTAAAATTTCAGAGTTAAATAAAAATAAAAAGGTCTTCCCAGATAAATATTTATCAATCATGTAAATGACTTATAAGTAGTTATGAAGAAAAAAAGTCAAATACTATTAATCATTTTACAGCTATGATCTTGTAAAAAATCTTTATATTAATAGTGTATATAGTTTAAATTAAATTATTATTAATATTTTTAATTTAAAATAAATTATAAAGTTATATTTGTATATATTTTCATGATAAAAATTAGTTTTTTTTTATAAAAAAAATTCCATTTTACATTTCCATTTTTCTAAAAAAAATATTTTCTGTCAAAAAATAATATTTCAATAAACATGTTTTCGTATTAGAAGAATATTACAAAAATAATATGTAAAAAAAAAATGGCATTGGCAGGAAATTTAGCTGCGAAAATTTCCAAGGAAAGTATTACCTTAGGATTTTGCCGTGGCAAATTTTCACGAGCAAGAATCTGCATGTAAATGGACAAAAGAATCTTATAGATATGCAGTTTTACCTGTAAATTTGGACCCCACCAGAATATTTCTTATATGACATAAACCCGCAGCAAAATCCTTAAGTATGTCTTTCAAAAATAATCTACAAGAAAATTTGGAGGTAAAAAAGATGATTTCTAAATTAAACTTATTGTAAAATTTATAAGGTATATATTGGGAAGAAAAGGTTTATAAAACATTTTGTTTATACACCTTTTTTCATATTTCACCGGTCGCACTGTAAAAAACACACACACAACAAAGTTCCATATTGTGACGTTGCATGTTTAATAATGAAATTTATTGTTGGATAGTAACAAATATGATTAATGCGTTAATTTTTTGTTGACTTTTATAGTAGGGGCTATTTTGGGGAATAAATGAGAACTAATGTTGAAAATATCTCATAATGGATTTTAAAAAGGGAACGGATGTTGAAAATGTCTTTAAATAGATGTTTTATAATGATGATAGGGTCGTTCTATCACGTCAAGAACATATTAACTAATATATTTTTAAGTAAAAGTTAAAAGTAAGATTGTACACTTAGTATAACTTAAAAGAAACTTGAATATTATAATAGGGTAATTTAAAGTATAGTATTGCCAATTAAGTGGTTTTCATTTTTTTTTTTAATGTGATCCTGTAATTTATTATGTTGGTGTGAGAGACGTAGTAAATAACTTAGAGATTTTATTTTAATATTAAAAATTGAATTTTTAATGAAAAGAAATATTAAAATCAAAATTAATGACTAAAAAATTATTAAAAATTAAAATTTTGTATAGTTGGTCCAACTTGCACGAACTATAGTTAGATACTCATTGTTGTTACTAAATAATTAAATACAACAAATTATAAATCATATTAAACAAATCCAAAATACTAACTTACATGAATGATGAAGAGTTTGATCTCTACTAAATGGTGTTGGATACTCTGCACCTATAGAACTAATATTATAAAAATAGTAAAAATATATCAAATATTAAAATTTTGTTAATATTACTTTATACATGTAACAATAAAGAGATTTTATGCATTTTAAATAGAAGATAGCTTGTAATATGAAGTGTTGAAAAAATTTCTAATATATTGTATGAGTCAAATTACTTTG
This sequence comes from Cicer arietinum, assembly GCF_000331145.2. Lineage (NCBI taxonomy): Eukaryota > Viridiplantae > Streptophyta > Magnoliopsida > Fabales > Fabaceae > Cicer > Cicer arietinum. The sequence goes on from NC_021164.2 coordinate 47,001,282, forward strand.
TTTACCTTTCACTTTATATATCATTACTAATTATCAGAAAATGAAGAAGTTGACTATATATATCTAAGCATAACAAAAACCAGATTTGAGTTTTTGACTCGTTCCAAAAGTCATTCACTTTGATTGATTTAAATATTAACCCATATTTAGTGAGAAAGAAAGGCAATGATTATATCAAACTTTTCAACTACTTAGATTTTTATGTTTAAGTGGATATTAATACTTAATTGAGCTATGTGGGGAATGAAGATTCCATTTATTGATTCGACAGTGATTTTAGAGACCCGAAAATGATTTTTTTATACATTTTGTGGATAGAAAATGAGATAAATACAATCTATTCACCCAATAACATTATGCAATTTCGTGAGGGTTGATATAAGTCTTTTTCTAACTTGGCACTTCAAGAAAGCAATGGGTGTGGGGCAGAGGGAAAGATCCATATATTCAACCAATATGGGTGGCTTACATTAATTATTATATCTATCTTCTATTTTAGTTATTAGATCTTCACACTGATTTGGGTCCCATCTCACCCTTCTATCTTTATTACAAAATTTCACACAATGTATTTAGGTGAATTGTTACACATAGTTATAGATTTGTTAAAATTAGTTTGATATTGTTTAAGTTAGTTATTGGCTAGTCATAATTAGTTGTTAGTTGTAGAACGGATTAAAGGGGGCACCGAGGGGTTACATACATATATCCTTGGGTTTGTTAGATTTTACTTTATCATCCAACTTATATATAGCTCTAATATTTTTTGAAATGTGATACACACACAATAGAATAGAGGAGTAGCACTCGGAAAAAATTTAGCAACAACATTCATCAATGCACTATCTGAGTTAGTCACGATTATCTTTGGCAAATTACTAGGAGATTCAAAGAACCAGAGAAAATTATGTACAACTCAATTGACATTATCCTCCTTTTCAAATTCTATATAAAGTAAATGCAATTGAATATGTCATTTTAGTAGACATGACACCAACAAACTTAAGCAAAAGTAAGTAATACCTATTGGTTTAATATGTTGAGTCCATCAGATTCACAAAAGGAAAAGTATTAAACAACTTCACAGAACTTGGATAGGCTTAAAAGATATACCAGATTGTGTTTGAATCACCAACGATTCTATATCTATAAGCATACTTATCATCAACCAAACATTTCATCAAATGTTGCATTTGTGTTCTTGCACACCTTATAGACTTGTTATATTTGTGAAGTGCATTATAAATACGCTTAATAGTAGTCACATTGTCATGCTTTCTTTTTTTCAAAGTTATAAGAATATTTTTAGGTAGGACCATAAATTTTTTCCTCATCTCATGATTATGTTTTCTACAAACTACAATAAGTTTCCATACAATAGAACACAAAAGATAACCACACAATTTGAATAGGCACTCACATTTAATGGATCTCGTGTCTTGCATTTGAAAATCTTCTTGTACTCTTTATAGACACCGCCTTTTTTGTATCCTAATACAAGAAATTGTTTTATTCTATTTATCTATGATTTGACTTAGTAATAATAGTAACAAACCCTAACTCAACTCGTAGATCTCGAACCTACTCCAAAAGGTCATCTCTAGAAGTAAACTTCTTATGAATATTGAAGCTTTTAGTAAAATCAATAGAATCAACAATTGATTCATAAATGTCAAGTTTCACATCAAGAGGGGATCATCCATACCTGAAATGGAATAATAGTTATTCAAAAGATGGGATTGTGCTATACATATTGTGTCTGAAATGTTAGATCCAGGGTCGGTCCAGCACATTATGAGACTTAAAATGACACTATCAGACGGGACCTTTTCAAAGTTAATAAATAAATTATTAATATTTTATTTAAAACATATTTTCGAACTTTTTTCGATGCAAAATTATTTATCAAATTATTGTAATCAATTTCGTTTAACAATTTTTTTTTCAATCGATAATAAAGCTAATTCATTTAATTTTTCTTGTGACATCGTTGACCTTAGATATGATATAATTAATTTGAGTTTCGAAAAACTTCTTTTTACTGAAGCGACAGTTACAAGAAATGTTAACATTATTCTATAAACAATATATGCATTTGAAAAAGAATATAACCTTTTTATATAATTAAGTTTGTCAATTGGCGTATTATTTTCTAGTTGTATTATCTCTCTTAGAATTAAGTGCCATGAAGATTCATACTTAAGAAAAATCTATATCTATAAGTTTAACAAGACATTTTTTTACCAATAAATCTCTCAAACTTGTATCAATATATGTACATTGACTTGGATCATATATATTTTTGGTAATGGATTCATCTAATTCATTGATTTCTTAATTACAAAACAAATTCTAATTTTCATTTATTTCAACGAGCAATCATCAATATTTTCAACTTTATTTTTTTGTTGTTGTTTTGATAAATTTATCTATAATCCCTTTTGATTCAATAAAAGCTTCAACTATTTTGTTTTTTGTTTTTTTTGTAGTTTTAAATAGTGTGATTCATAATGTTTCCAATGGTATAATATCATTATCATAAATAGGTTCATTATTCTATTATTTTGATTGAATTCAATCGGCACACATATCAATTAAAATAATGATTATACAAAAAATTGAGAATAAAGAGTCTTTTTAATTTTGTTTTTGGCTATAATTTGAGAATCAAAAGCGTTGTTTGGAGGTTTTTTTGAGGGTTTTATGTATCTCTCTTGGGATAGCCCTATTAGATCCAGGCGTTGTTTTGCGCAATAAACATTGTGTTCAGATTGACAAATGTGAAGGTTGTTTTTTAGCAATAAATATTCAGTCAGGATTGATTAATCCAATCAAACCATTACAACAAATTTCACTAGTTTACAAAACATACATGCTAAGAAAAAAATAAAAAACACAATGAAAAAGGATTTAGAGTCACGATACTTTTGATTTCAAATGAAAATAGTGTATATAAAGCAAATACATGATATGATTTGGGTGATGGAACATAAATTTCGTAAAACTATAGGATTTTGTGATATGAGTATTGAGAAAGAGTGTTGAAGATATGATATTTCAAATTTGAAGGGATAAAATTGTTAAATAAAAAGAATTTGAAGGATTTTTGGGAATATAGAAAGGAGAAGAACTTCCCTAATATAATTTTGTTAGTTATAGTATCCAACACCCAATTATTTGACAACGAACACCAATGTGTTTTATGGGAACATCTTTTTACGTGGGCACCAATAATTTACCATTCCTTTTTACATATAAAAAGTGAAAATGGAGAGAAAGAATACAATCAATGAAAATTCAGTTTATTAATTTTTTTCATGGGAAAAATGATGAGGACTAGTGAACATGGAATCAAATTGATGATAATTGAAAGTGAGAATATGAAAAGAAACACGATGATGGTTGGATTTGATAGCAATTTGCAGTTCAAGTACAAGCATAAGGAAAAGTCCCCACACCCATAATAGTAAAAGAAAGGACTATATCGAAATTGGTATCTAAAACGAATTCAAATCAATGTTTGTTTTGTGTTAATGAACTAGAACTAATAATGTCATATCACTAACTCAACGACAACAAGTCATGCAATAAGGAATGTGAATTAGAATTGGAGCTGGTCGTTTGGTTAATTAGCGCGACAAAAGAGACATAATAATATAAATTATTATATTTTGTTTCAATTAAGTATTTTTTATATCTATTGGAAAAATAATCATATTTTTTATATCTAAACTAATATTATTATTCTTTTTATAATTCTAATCGAATACCATAAATTAATTGGATTTAGTTTCTTTAAAATGATCAATTCATTTTAAAAAAATAATTAGATTTAGTTTTTTTAAATTAATTTAATTAAATAAATAATTAATATTATATGTAAATGTATGACGAAACTCAAACGTTATGTACTCCCATGACCTTGGCCCCTGACAGCCTTTTCTAATTAATTAGAAAAATATTAAGCATGTGTGTTTCTATTTAAATTTACATATTATTGACAACCTTTTCTAATTACTTAGAAAATTAATTTTATTGTCCAATCATGTATTGTGCATATCTTTTTTTGTCAAAATATTATGTATATCTTTAGTTAAAATTTTGAGAACTCTACCCCACCCCACCTATATCTCTCACTACCACAGCACAAGAAAAAACCATTTTACTTTTTATTTTATCCATTTATAAAGTTTCAAAAAGAATTTCCACTTCGCTTCAGGAACTCTTTCAAAAATTTGCAACCTCAGAATAAATTCTCAACATCCTGAATCTTCAGAAATTTTCGAAACATAAATAAGTTACTTTTTTTAATCTTTTTGTTAAATTTTAAACTTTCAAAATGTTTTTTTTTCTTCTTCAATGTTTTTCAAATTATTTAAAAATTTCCTTTATTTTGACACTTTTGAAACAAAATTTTTCAGATTTCTTTAAATAATTAAAAATTTTCGTTCAATTTTAAAGTTAAGATAATGATTTTTTTCCAAATAAATGAAATTTTTTGAAACTTTATATGCACATGAAATTTTTAAAATGGATATTTTTCAGATTATTCAAATTATTTGAAAGTTTCAATTAAAAATGAAATTTTTGAAATAAAGAATTCTAAATTTGTAAAAAAATTTAAAACTTTCAAACTTCCGAAAGTTTTTTATTATTATTATTATTATTATTATTATTATTATTATTATTATTATTATTATTATTATTATTATTATTATTATTATTATTATTATTATGTAGTGGCTGACCACTAACACAAGAATAATAATAATAAGAGGCGTACATGGAGAAATTATTTATACTATTTTTAGCAATATAGGTGAAAGATTTCCACCAACAAAATGTAATCATTGGGTTTATGAGGCTAACCGTCCATCCTGCCAACATTGTAAACCTATTTCAGGTCTTAGGAAGTTGATGAGAATGTTCATGAGCCTGAGTAGATAGACGAGGTTTTGCGGATGAACCATCCAAAACATGAGTAGATGGACTATTAGGAGTATGAGAAAATGGACTATCATGAATACGAGCAAATGGACCATGAGGCGTAGGAGCAGACAACGCAGGAGCAGGTCTAGAAGCATGGATTACCTAGAGGACCCTTCGTCATATCGGTGTTGACATAATATGAACACCATGTGGCTTATAGGATATCAGAAGGAGAAATATATTTTATGTGATTGAGTTTTTTTAGCTAATTAAGTTTTTAAATTAATAATTAATACATTTTTTAATGAAATTTTGTACATTTCTTTTTAACTATTATTTATATTTGTTAATTACTTGTTGGAATGTGGTCTTGAAGTTGATCACTCACAATCTTAAATTAAGTAAGGAAATATTGTGTGAGCTGTAAATTTATTTGTACAGCTATGTAATTATTCTGTGTAGCTGTAATTCCCTTAATAGAAGAGGAATTATAGGAACCCTTTTTGTATATATTGGATCATGCTCAATGAATAAAATTATCAGAATTATTACTTTGAAACCTTTTATATGGTATCAGAGCCTACACCAAAAACGGTGATTTTTATTTTCTTAGTAATTTCTGATGGCTTCTGATAAAAACAAATCGGAGAATTCTGGAACTTCCGCTGCTGTACAATTCCACGATGCAATCACCCCAGAACGGCTTGACGGCACTAACTACGTCGAATGGTCGTTAAATGCACAGAACAAAATCAGAGGCAGAAAACGATGGGGTTACGTTACCGGAACAAAGACTGCACCAACAATAGATAAATCCGATGAATATGAAGCATGGGAAGATGAAAACTGTTTGGTCAAGTCTTGGCTTTTGGACCCTATGACCAAAGAAATCAGATCCCTTTTCATTCGATTAGCTACAGCGAAGGAAATTTGGGAAACTGCGAAAGCAACGTACTCAGTTGACCAAGATGCATCAAGAGCTTATCAATTGCATCGCGAGGTAATCTCTACTCAACAAAATGGTGGATCTGTTATTACATACTTTGGAAAATTGCAGAGGCTATGGCAAGAGTATGATGATATTAATAGTTGTACCATGGAATGCCCTAAAGATGTTAAGAAATACAACGACATGATTAATTCTCAACGAGTTTATGTTTTTTTGGCTGGTTTGGATTCACATTTGGATGGAGTTCGTGGTCGTATTCTGGCTACCACTCTGCTTCCTAATGTCCAATCAATTTATGCAACTGTGTGTGCAGAGGCAAATCGCCAAGACGCTATGCTAAGTGGCGAGTCTTCGAATGGGTCCGCCTTTGCTGTCAAGAAGTATCCAAAGAAAGAAATCCGCAAGTGTAATCATTGTAATGGAGATAATCATGTCATGGAGACATGTTTTAAACTCCATGGCTATCCGGAGTGGCATCCAAAGGGAAAAATTACTTCAAATAACAAGATAGAAACTAGCAAGGCTCATCTTTCTACTGCTGCTGGCTTTGTAACCAAGTCAGGTATATCTAACTCTGCTTATAATCTTTCTGTTATTAATAGAAATAGCGATTGGATAATCGATACAGGTGCTACTGATCATATGACTTGTGATCAACATATGTTTACTAATTTCTCCCCTAATTGTCATAAAACTGTTATTATTACTACCAATGGAGTAAAATCTCCCATTGAAGGTGTTGGTACAGTGACACTATCACCCTCCCTATCAATACCTAATGTCTTATTTGTTCCTACCTTGAATTGCAATCTTATCTCTGTCAGTAAACTAACAAAATCACATTCATGTGTCGGTGTGTTTTATCCAACCCATTGTGTTTTTCATGATATAGATACCAAGGAGAAGATTGGCAGTGGTAGATATAGTGAAGGGTTGTATTATCTTGAAAAAAATTCACAAATGCATAAAGGAGCATTGGTTCATCTTGCAAGTGATCACATACAAGATAAAAATAAAAAGGAAATTTGGTTATGGCATAGACGATTGGGGCATCCCTCTTTTAGTTATCTACAAAAATTATTTCCATCGTTATTTCATAAATGCAATATTTCAGATTTTCTTTGTGAAACTTGTGTAATGGCAAAAAGTCATCGTGCTAGTTTTCCCTTAAGCAATAACAAAACAAATTTTCCTTTTTTTTTAGTACACATTGATGTTTGGGGTCCTGCTCCACAATCTACACATAATGGAAAAAAATGGTTTATTAGTTTTGTTGGTGATTGTACACGGGTAACTTGGGTATATTTACTTCAACATAAAAGTGATGTGTATGATGTGTTTCGCTCCTTTCATCAAATGATAGTAACACAATTTAACACATGTATTAAGGCAATTAGATCAGACAATGGAGGAGAATATTTTAAGAAAGAATTAAAAGATTTTTTGAACTCTAAAGGCATTTTGCATCAAACAACATGTCCTTATTCCCCCCAACAAAATGGAGTGGCCGAGAGGAAAAATAGACATATATTAGAGGTGACAAGAACACTCCTAATTGATGGTAATGTTCCATCTCATTTGTGGGGCGAGTCTGTGAATTCTGCAGTTTACTTAATTAATCGAACCCCTTCTAGTGTGCATAACTTTAGAAGACCTCTAGATGTTTTATCTGATCATTGTGTTCTCCCTTCCATCGTTCATTTACTACCTCATGTTTTTGGATGTGTTATATATGTTCACTTACACCCACATCAACGTACAAAACTTGAAAAGCGGGCTCTTAAATGTGTCTTTGTTGGGTATGGATCAACTCAAAAAGGTTATCGTGCTTATCATCCATCATCAAAAAAAATTTATATTTCTATGGATGTAACTTTTCATGAAGATAACCTTTTTTATATTGATTCTACACTTCAAGGGGGGAATGAAAGAGAAGTGCAGCACTACGATGTTAGCATGTTTGACTTATTTTGTGAAGATAGATTATCTTGTGAGAATCACTCTGCAGGTAATGAATAAATATCAAATATGGACACATCACCTTCAGATAATACAATTTCCACTGACCATAATCTATTAGTTCAATCTTCTCCACAAGATCAAGTTGACTCCCCAGAGGTATTCCATGATTCTATTCTTGATAATACAAATATAAATGAAGTTGATACTAATGTTCATTCTGAAATTGATTCATTTTTTCATGAAATTGACCCTTGTTTGCATGATGCCACCAAAACATCTAACATTGAATCTACTATTATCCAATATAATCTTCCACCTCGTTCTAACCGTGGTCAACCTCCCATTAGATACGAACCAGACCTTATATCCAAAGTTAAATATCCCATTAGTAATTATGTGTCATCCCACAAGTTATCTGAGTCATATGCATCATTTGTATCTCAATTATCCTCAATTTCTATTCCTAGTAATGTACAGGAAGCTTTAGCAGATCCTAAATGGACTGAAGCGATGGTTGAGGAGATGGCGGCTTTAAAAAAAAACAACACTTGGGATCTTGTGACGTTACCTAAAGGGAAGAAAACTGTGGGGTGCAGATGGGTTTATACAATTAAACACAAAGCTGATGGAACTATTGAGAGGTATAAAGCACGACTAGTGGCTAAAGGTTATACTCAATCTTATGGTGTAGATTATCAAGAGACATTTGCGCCGGTAGCCAAGCTCAACACTGTGAGAATACTTCTGTCTCTAGCAGCAAACCAAGATTGGCCTCTTCTACAATTTGATGTGAAAAATGCTTTCCTACATGGAGAAATTTTAGAAGAAATTTATATGGATTTACCACCAGGTATGATAGATTCAAATGAGATAAAGGTTTGCAAGTTAAGAAAGGCTCTATATGGATTAAAACAATCCCCAAGAGCATGGTTTGGTAGGTTCACTAAGTCTATGAAGGCTTTTGGCTATAAGGCAAGTAACTCTGATCACACCTTATTTTTGAAGAGAGGAGAAGGTAAAATTACAGCCTTGATTATATATGTAGATGATATGATTGTTACAGGAAATGACCAAGATGAGATTTCTAATTTGCAAAAATACCTTGCTTCTGAATTTGAGATGAAGCAACTTGGAAACCTCAAATATTTCTTGGGTATTGAAGTGGCTAGATCAAAACATGGTATTTTTCTATGCCAAAGAAAATACATTCTTGATTTACTATCTGAGACAGGACTGCTTGGGTGTAAACCTGTTGATACCCCAATTGAACAAAATCACACGCTATTTCAGTGCCAAAATTCAGCCAGCATAGATAAAGGGAGATACCAGAGGTTGGTGGGCAAACTAATTTACTTGTCTCATACACGACCAAACATTACATATGCAGTAAAGGAGTGGCAAGTAGGGTGTTTAATGAATCTTTATTCAAGTTGGGAATGTGTGATATCCATGCACCAACTTGAGCGGGGGTGTTAAGATGAGTTAAAGACTGTATTAACTAAATTAAGTAAGGAAATATTGTGTGAGCTGTAAATTTATTTGTACAACTATGTAATTATTCTGTGTAGCTGTAATTCCCTTAATAGAAGAGGAATTATAGGAACCCTTTTTGTATATATTGGATCATGCTCAATGAATAAAATTATCAGAATTATTACTTTGAAACCTTTTATAGCCAAAACATATGTTTTGCACTTGGTTTGGAGTACTATTTCCATCGACAAGACTCACACTCGAGGCGAAGTATGTTGGTTTTTTCACTAATTTGAAGCGTTGCAAGGACCATGCATAGGGTGCAGCTGCATTGGTTGTGCTATATGATAACTTGAGATATAGAACTATAACACGAGGCATATGGGAGGGCATATGACCATTTCACAGATATCAGTTTAAATTATTATTATTATTATTATTATTATTATTATTATTATTATTATTATTATTATTATTATTATTATTATTATTATTATTATTATTATTATTGTTGTTGTTGTTGTTGTTGTTGTTGTTATTTTTTATAATTGTTATTTATTAAATTGTGTTTTTAATTTATTAAATTATCTTTTATGTTTGATTTAGTTATGGACTTACAAACACTTTTCAAAAATCTATAAGTAGGGGGACAATGAAAGTCTTCGTAACACATACTCGTTGCTGCTCCACCTTCTACTACACTTGTTGCTCTATCTACTAATCCATATTTTCCATCATCATCTACGCAAGTTGATCCGCCATCATCCGCACAATTCGGTACATCATCTTCTACATGTAACACTAGAAAAATTGAGTTTTTATAGAGGGTCATACAGTTGGTAAATCCAGATGGTGAATTTCATGAGTTATTATGTGAAGTACCTCGTTGTATGTCGAGAGTTCATTAGTAGATTGTGTTAATAGTGTGTATTATTTTGGACTTATGTTATGTGACTACTGTTTTATTTTGTATCATGAGTTAATTTATTATTTTTATGATTTATTTTGTTTTGTGTCAATTATGCAACTTCTATTTCATTTTCTAAAAGAAACAAACAACAGACACACAACTTCATGATGAATTTTATAGATCAACTAAAGTAAATTAATAGAAGTATCAATTCAATCTAAGCCATACAAAGTGTCAGTGCAATCTAAGTCATACAAGATAATCTTCATCTAATGAAACACAATGGTGCGATAAATGTTGGGTAAATGTGTTTTTAATGTTTGAGACATTCTGCAACAATTATTTGTCATGCCCTAGAACCATTACTACATAAATCTCTCCATTTCTTTGAGACATGTGGCAAAGGACAACTAAACTTCAATTTTACCTGCACAATGAAGTAATGTGTTTAATTAAACATTAATTTACCATTATAATAAATTTAATTAAATGATAAATTTATAATAAATTTTACCCGCATCCCATAACCATCGTTGATAAATCCAATTCGTTTTAAAGAGTGACAAGAAGAATCCCTTGATGATTGTTCCTTCAGCAGAAATAATGTCATGTTCAAATTACAAGACATGGACATTAGAACAACATCGCTATCACTTAACTCATCTGGTAGAGTCATCCACTTTTCACGCTCTTGAACACTCAAACTAGATATCTCAAAATATTGAAATAAATATCCAGATGTAAATTGATCTCCTTGTCCAAATATGACCAGACTAAAGGCCGTGATTCTTCACTTCAACCTAATAATGTTACAATTGCCCCATCCTCCTCAACATTAGTCGAATAGACAATCCTTTTCAAAAAAACCATTACATCATATTGTCTATCCTTCTTCACATATTGTTTGTATTTTGTTCCAATATTTTTCAATAGAAAAGCAATAGCAGATTAATTGAAGTAGGAAATATGACTCTAATGACACTCATCATGGCAAGATTTCTATCAATCACAATAACTTTAGAAATTATACTCTCAAAGACAAAAAATTGTCTTACCTTTTCAAATACTCAAAAAAAATTTCTTGTCTCTCATGTTCTAAGTAAGCAAACCTTGTAGATGCTACACTAAAAAATTCAACAGCTTTATAAAAATAAAATGAAACATTATTTTTCTGTCTGAGTTTTGTTTAAAGATGATGATGAATTTTATGAGTTTCTATAAAAAAATCATAATATCGTTGATCTATTAATACATAAAAGATCAAGTTGGAGAAAAATATAAAGGACTGACTTGAAATTAAGTTAAGGGACATCATGAGGTATTTTGCTTATTTTTTATTTTGCATTTATAATGAAAATCAACCAATGATTATGAAGATTAATTAATAAAATTATCATCTTTTTCTTACATTTATCATTTTTTTAATAAATAATGCTAACAACACAATCTTTAACATACACTTCCCAATACACGCCATTTGATTGATTAAAATTCATATGAATTCCATCAAATTCATGTGACCCACATAATTTGATAAAATTTATATAAATTTTAACCAAACTAAAATAATATGTTAGAAAATGTGTTAAATAGTGTATTATTAGTAATACTCTTTTTTAATATGTGCAAAGTGGTCAATTGCAACAAATATTGTAAAAAGAATGAGTATTTGTAAAAAGAATGAGTAACATATATAAGTATATTTCTTGTATACCCTTTTTATGAAGTATTGTGCAAAAGTACCTATTAAAATGATAACCTATATTAGATAGTGGTAGCCTTGAAGGTGGTTGACATGGGCGAATGCAGAGCCGCAATTTATAGGACACCAAATTTTTTGATTTAGTTAGTATTTATAGATATTAAAATAAAATTATATATAAATGATTTTTTTAAAATTTTTTATTTAGCATTAAAATATTAGATCATTATTTGATAAAAAATTGAAAATATATTCTAAATATCTTTAAAATTTATAAAAATATAATAATTCTTTTTTGATCTTGATGGTAAAATTCTATTCTAAGAATTAAAATTCATTTGCTAGTTTTATCTTTTTCCTTAATACATATACTTTTTGTAGAATAATATTAACTATTTATTTTTTTATACTCAATATTAACTATATATATTATTGTTATAGACAGAAAACTTCTAAATTAGAATTATGACTGAATTTTGATCAAAATAATATTTTTTAAATATCTTAATTATAACTGAAATATATATTTATGATTTTACAGAAAAAAATAATATTAAATAGTTACAAAAAACATCACATTCTTTGATTCGTCCGAAGTACCAAAATTCTAAGCAAGCAACGATATCATGTGTATTAGTTTGGCAACAGTGCAATACCTTCCCACTTGTCAAGTACAGTACCGCATAAGAATTTATCCAAATTAAGTGCAATAACGATTTGATTATAAGCTAATTAAAAATGCACATGTGCGAATTCCTAGATTGCAAAATATAAATATTGAGAATAAAATAAATAAAATCATATAGTTTAATAGGTTTGATAATTTGGAGGTGCATGACATGAGGGCCATGTTTATCTCTGACATTACTGTCCCTTATCATTTCCACAATAGAAAATACAGCTTGTCACTGCCAAGTGGCATTACCCTCCATCAATCTTGAGATAACACCCACCATGTGCTTCGAGATTTAGATTTCCTTTCCTTTTAAATATTCAACAACCAAAACCAAAATCCAGATAAGCAAATTTTCTATTTCCCACACTCTATTATTGTAAACATTAAAGTCATCATTAAAAAACAGATGGTACTTGTATGCATTTTTTTATAATATAATCTACGAAATATAAATACTTTTAAAATATTAAATATTAAAATATTGTCTTTTTATATTTATATCAGTATTATATTATTGATGTTGAATAATAGGTAATTAAATTTGATTAAGAATTGTTTCATCATCAAAAGATCACTTCTATTTTAAAATATGAGTCTATTAGTTTATTTGAATATGTTTCTCTTTTATTCATTCATCTAAGTACACTTGTATTACGTATGATAACGATTATAAAAAATATTTGTGATACAAAGAATTGTTTATTTATTAATGAAAGGTGACTAATTTTATATTGTTGGGTCATAAATAAATTGAAAAATTATCGTATTAAATTAAAAACAATTATATAAATTGAATTTATACCAAAAAATTTAAGACATTAATTATACGAGTCATCTCATTTATTTATTTTTTACTTAGATATATAAAATTTTACAATTATATTTTTTAACAACTATATTTTTATCCAATACAAGACTAATATTATACATGTGCACACAATTACGTGGTTAATATATACATATAGTTTTATATAAAATTATTTATCATTTTTTTATCTTAATCCTTTTAATTTCTAGAGAAAACTAATTTGGAGTTTAGCCAGAAGATGAATTAAATTTGACAAAAGATTATTTGAGTCATGGTATGATGATATATCACCATAAAATCATTTAACCATAGGATTTTACCCATCTAAATGTGGTGATGTCACTATCTTTTTTGTTGTTAAAAACTCTTGTTCATTCATTGTTCTCACACTTCCCTAAGCATAAGGACACACTCAGAGAGAACTAAAGACAGACAGGAGAAAAAGAAGGAACAAACAAAACAACCAACTTCTGTGTCAAGCTTCTAGCTACTTTCTACTTCAACAAGTCACATAAATTAAGAAAGAAAAAAAGAAGAAACTCTCTTTCTCTTTGCTCAGGTGAGGTTCTTCTTTTAGATATTCTTTTTATCTAAATCTAATAATCATCAAAATTGATGATAAAAATTAAATTATGTGGTTCTCATCCCTTACCTGAAAAAATAATAAATTTTTATAATTTATTTTCTTTCATGTTTTTCAATTATTAAATTAAATAAAGTCTTAAGTGATTTGTGAATCATTTTTTTATTTGCTTTCTTATTACCTTCTTTTTTAGGAAATTATTTTTCTTTTGTGTATGATTATTTATGGCTCTTCAATTGTTGATAAAATCTTTATGCAATCTGGCTGTCTCAATTTTTTGCCTAATTTGTTGTTTTTAATGTTTAGTTTATAAATTTTATTTTATTGTTTTTCTCTTCTGGGCTTGTGAATGTACATGTACTTTTCAATAGTAATTGTGTTTTGAGTTTTCCAAATTTGGGACTCATGAGATTGGAATTCTTGGTTAATAATGGCAAAAAATACTTTAATTCCATTTCATTGGTTTGCTCTCTTATGCTACTAAAGTTTCACACATGATCTAAACTTCCAACCCCTTTAATTTTTTAATTCCTTTTTTATCATTATAAAAATCAGTTTCATAATCCTTATTTGATTATTCATTTAGCTTGTCTTTATAGATTATTATATTCAGCTTCATTAAGTCAAAGTCTACTTAAAAGGGTCATTATTTTTCTATTCAAAATCTAATCTTGTTTCCTTTTGGTGCAAACAGGTATCTGGTTTAGTTTGGTTCGGTTCAGTTCGATTTCGCAATGAACGACAGTGTTTCGGAATGGAATTTTGAAAGTGATACCTATGTCACCAATCAAAAGAAGTCTATAGGGTGTGTTTATGCAATATTTCACTGTCAAAATTAAATATTTTTCTTAAATTATGATTAATTAACCATATAGTTTTAATATTATAGGCTTGATCATGAACTTGTGGAGCTTCTATGGCAGAATGGCCAAGTAGTCTTGCATAGTCAAACAAATAGGAAACCAATCACTTCAAGACATGTTCAAAAGAATCTTCAATCAACAACATTAAGGACTAATGAAACATTTGGAAGTTCAAGCAATTTGATTCAAGATGATGAGACAGTTTCATGGATTCATTACCCTCTTGAGGATCCATTAGAACAAGAATTATGTTCCAACCTTTTATCTGAACTTTCACCTTGTGATGATGTTGTTGAGTCTTACAAACAAATTAGGAATTTTGAAGAGGGAAAGTTTTCCAAATTGGATGCTTCTAGTGATCCTCATGCGAATATAAATTCGCAACCGAGTAATTTGAAACCTTCCTTTGTTCAGGAATTCTCTAAGCCGGATCAAAGGTTTCATCATGCTCCTGATTCGTCGCACAAGATTCTAAACTTTTCTCACTTTTCAAGACCACCTAATGTTTCTTCTGTGACTGGTAAAGGCGATGCGCATTTTAGAGACAAAGTTACTTCTGGCAATTTGTCACAAGGCGATATTAGAGAGTGTTCGGCGATGACAGTTGTTTCGAGTTATTGTGGAAGTAACCACATCCCTCAAGATCAAGATGTAAGCAGAGTATCAAGCAACGGTGTTTGGAATACTACTTTATCAGCCGAGCCCAAACCAGTCAAAGATGACATTCATAAAACAATTCCTCGGCATGAGAAAGGGAAATCTGAGATGATCGAACCAACTGTTACTTCATCTTCTGGTGGATCAGGAAGTAGTCTTGGAAAAACTTCTTCCTTATCTACAAGAAGCCATGGACAAAAGAGGAAAATTATCGATGTCGAAGACTCGGTTGAACAAAGTGAGGTGAAGTCTCTTATTCCCATTTATATCTTTATGATTCAATTTTTTCATTCTTTGATTCATTGAGTAATGATTTTATGAATTTTATGTTTGTGTTAATTAATAGGACACAGAACTTAAATCAGCTGTCCGGAACAAGGTGTCTCAGCGATCAGGGTCGGCCCGAAGGAACCGGGCTGCTGAAGTGCATAATCTTTCAGAAAGGGTAAGATTTTCATACCTCTTTAGTAGACTGAATTTTTCTAAGATCTTACTCTTAACAAAGCGTATTCGTTTTATCGATGCAGAGACGAAGAGATAGGATTAATGAGAAGATGAAAGCTTTGCAACAACTCATACCTCATAGTAGTAAGGTTTGTTATCAATTTTTAAGTGATAAATAAACATTAGATGAAAACAATTTTCAATTTTCCATTTTATATGATATAATCACTATGGTCTGAAAACTGAGTAAGGAATTTATATGCAGACAGACAAAGCATCAATGTTAGAAGAGGCAATTGAATACTTGAAATCTCTTCAGTTACAACTTCAGGTACATATTGTACCATATAATAAAATATTGCATATGAAAATTGTCTCACATTGCTAATTAATAACATAAATGAACAAATTTTGATTCTGCATAAAGGTAATGTGGATGGGATCTGGCATGACACCAATGATGCTTCCTGGATTTCAACACTATATGTCACAAATGGGAATGGGAATGACAGCACCTTCATTTCCTCCGCTTCAAAATCCGATGCAATTGCAGAGAATACCTCTCGATCAATCCGTACAAACGCCGAACCAGACATTAATGTGCCCAAATCCTATTTTAGGTGCCTTTAATTACCAAAATCAGATACAAAATCCGGCTCTTTCGGACCAATATGCACGTTACATGGGCTATCATCTTATGCAAAATGCTTCTCAGGTGAATAATTAATCAGCTTCTTTCAAAAAGTACATAATTTAAGTTGTTCATCATTAAAAGTCCTTATTATGATCAGTGATGATACATGGACATTCACTTTTTGTACACCCAGGCGACACTTGGTTAATCATGTGCAAATATATGATTAATTTAGTTAATTCAAATCACGACTAAAAATGTTGTTAATTCAACTACATAATTAACTACAGTTTTCAACATGATTTAAATTAATCAGTTACTCAACTGAATTAACTATATTTTTGCGCACGATTAACCAAGTGTTGTAGCTATATGAAAAAGTGGATATCCATAAAATATTTTTGTATTATGAATTCTTAATGATTTTATCATTTTAAAGTGGAAATTAAGTTTACCTTTGTATGTTGGTACTATTTTGTAGCCAATGAGTATGTACAGATATGGTCCCCAAGGAGTTCAACAAACTCAAGCAATGATTCCACCAAGCAATAGCAGTGGACCTATTAGGGGAGTAGTAAACGTTGATGATTCTGTAAGTGGAAAAATGGGTAGGCCACTAACATAAGTCTCAAACATAAGTTGCCTTGTGCTTGTATATCCGTGAGTTTAATTATTATGCTGGTAAATGTCTCAATTGATCCTTAAAATTATATGATTGTATCAATATAGTTCTTTATATTATTAATATTTTAAAATGATCCTTGAAAATCCCAAGATTTTGATCAAATTCGTTTTTTTGTTAGTTTTGTAGAGACTATAATGACATTAAATTCATTATAGAAAGTGACAAACATGATTAACAATTTGTAATTAAGTAGATAATGTTAGGACTGTATTTGATAATAGGTCGAGATAAAGTGACAAACTTGATTAATAATTTGTAATTTTAGAGATTAATTTGGAATATTAAAAATGTGAAAGACTAAATTATTACAATCTTACAATTTTAAGGACCAACTTGAGTATGTACTTATTTTTATATACTATTATTGTAAAAAGTTTTACATAATAATCAACAAGTTACATTTATTCATATGTGTGATTTTTGAACTAAGTTAAACGTTCTTAATAATCTTCATGTTATGAATTGTTGACAATGTAAAAAATTATCATGTCCATGCTATATGTTGGGCATAGAAACATCATCAAAAGTTTCATGGATACTTTCATTTTGATATTTTATTTATTATTTATTAATACTAAAACATTTTATCCTTACCTGTCATTTTTTACAGGTTAATTAGTTTAGAAGCTTGCCAACAGAAACCTATGGTGTAACTAACAACAAAATTGCAAGATGACATAAGCCCTATAATTTGATTTCATAGTATTCATATATATTCCACTTGATTCATATACAAGTGACTTATTTTTTATCAATAATTGGATGTAAATTTTGTCCAAACCAAATTAGAAGCAACAAAAAAATGCTCTAAAATCAAAATTATAAAAATTTGGGTTGGATTTGACTTATTAATCCTACTCAATCAATTTGTAAGGTTAAAAATATCTCATATTTGTAAATACATTTTTAATATCTCGTTATATATTAAACTTTTAAAATACTTTTTCATGCCCACAACAGACATCAGAGCATGACTTGATATCGAATAGTCTATTTAATTTTAGATAAACTCTAATACCATTTTAAATTTTAAAATGAATCTAATTCAATTTTATAAAATGATTATTAAAATGATGGATGTAACCCGTTTATAAACACATTAGTATATCATATCTTATATAACAAGGGACTTAACAAAAATAAAATTAAAGAATTATAATATATCTAGAGGTAAATACCTCAAGAAGAATCATTACGTACCTTCCTTAAAATTTAAACATCGTATAAATTGGTTTTGGTAAAATTTTCAAAATGATTAAAAAAATATAATTTGATCATTTTTTTCTTTGAGCACTTGCCTAAAGTAATAGAGTTGGTATCTTCATGCCATTAATTCTTACTAAATTAAATAATTAGACACTCATACATGAAAGGTCCACCTTCTTAGATGCTAAATGGAACATAATATATCATACAAAAAGCAAAAAGTGGAGCATAATATCTGTGTAAGTACAACAAAAGCAGGGTCATAAATTAAGTTATGTGAGTCATTCATTGTTGAAGATGTAATATTTAGTCAATATGAAATGACTAAAATTAATGTGCATCACTAGATTACAGCATCCTAACTAAATTAAATTAAAAAATTCAATCACCATTAATTTAAATATGATTTTATCTAATTTAAACTAATATTAAAACGAAAACATTATATTTTATTAGTCTTTAAAATATATTATATTTAAGTATTTTTTAATTATTTATATTTTATTTTTTCATTTTAATTAAACTGAACAAAATTAACACATTTTTATTTATTTATTTATTTATTTATTTATTTATTTATTTGGATTTTATGAAAAATTATTAAAAACTTCAATCAAATTAATTATCTTTATTAAAACGAATCAAACCAATATGCTACATTTATAGCTCTATTGCTTCTAAAATGTGAAATTTTTCAGTCTCATTTTTCCTTTCTCTATCATTATGTTTGTAGTTTTTATAGAGGTAAATTTCATATATGCATTAAAAAGTTATATTTAATTTATTAAAAGTTCAAAATTCTGACACTCGAAATTTTTGGTCAAACTCGGTCACTATCATCCAAATTTTACCAAAAGCAATATGTGTGGTGAGCATGCATATGTTTGAAAATGTTAGGTGATTCATGATTAATTTCACATATTTTTTCCCTCTCAACTATAAATGACTTCCTCATCATTTTTCTTTTGTCGTCTGATTGTAATAATTACCAGGGGAATACTGATCACTTTAAATTTTTCACTCCTATAAAAATGGCATAAAAAATTTAATACGTACCCTCCACTTTTTGTGTGATACCTTATCTATAGTCAAGCTGAAAATAAATGCTAATAGGAGTGGTCCCTACATCAAAATTAAAGACAACCAACTAATTTCTAAAATTTGGGTACCATGTATTTTTACAAACTTTTGTCAAAAAATGTATTTGTACAAAGTTGCTATCTTGTCATGGGACCTCAAAAATAGACACTAGCTCAATCCAGGACTTATTGCTTCAATTGTGGTCCCCTTAGAATATTTAACCAATGAAAAATGGATACATAAGCAACTTACACTTTAAAACTATTGGCCAGTGTTTTGTTACATAAACTTGATTCTTTTTATAAGCGTTCCATATACATGATGATTCCATTTGCACTATAATACCCTCCAATGTGTTTTGTTCCTTGATCATTCTTTTTTTTTTTCTTCAGATTCTTCAACGTTTAACTAAAGAGCAACATGATGATATAATGTTGACATGATATTTAAAAAGTCGAGTGATAAAGAAAATTGTGGTTATCAATTTTAGCAAATACTATCAATATTAATTACTAATATTAAGCTTTAAAAAAAAACTAAATAGTAAAACTATATGAAAATTAAAACATCCTTAATTAGGGATTTGGTGGTGGAATCAATCCTTGCTAGAGAAAGTGCCTAGATATATGCCACAAATTTTTTATAGTTTGGTGGCCATGCAATTTTTATCTAATTCACAATTTGTGTAACATTGAGAAATTGTAGTGGACAAGTCTTTCATTATGGGCCACTTTTGTTCTCATAGATATATGTATGTCCCATCAGGTATAACATTATTATTCACTGTTTTGTAGATCTGAGAAAGTAACATGATAAGCTAATCATTTTATTTTTCTCAAATAAGCAAGGTTTTTTTTTCTAGAACCATTATTTTGCTCAATGATACAAAATGTTAACTAAAATCTTGAGACTTATATTTTATGTCTCCTGTCTCTTCACTAGAAACGATTCATGTCTCTGAATTAATTTCTTTCATAAACAAACAACCAACATATTGAAACACATTGAGACCTTTGAGGGGGACTGCATATAGCCTCAAATATATATATATA
>NC_021164.2:47022180-47024982 GCF_000331145.2 Cicer arietinum
TATATATATATATATATATATATATTGTTTGACTCAACAAATAATTCTCGGATGAGTTTTTGAATAAAATGTTAAACCTTTTTTATACTTCATTTAATAATTTCAAATAAACGTATAATAAACTTTTGAAAAATATAAGTAAATATCAATAATTAGATTACATAGATACGAATTTTGGATTAATATAAAATTTTATGTGTCTAATCATTAATATATTTTGTCAATAATCAACTGTTGAATTAGTAAAATTCAAGGTTTATATTGAATTATAATGAGGTATTCCTAGAGTCAACGAATCCCTACTATAGTCTTTAAATCATAACTCAACCGATAAATGATGATATATATTGTTAGTTTGGACGTCTTGTCTTGAGTTTGAACCTCATACCTCGCAGTTGTGTGAGTTAATTATGATGAATTTACCATATCTTCTAAGACAAAAAAAAATGTATAGACTTAAGAGACTCATTTTTTAAATTAATTGGTGGATTTATATTTTTAGGTTGTTTCCTTTGTGAAAACATATTCTATTATTATTCCCTAAAATTCATGAACTAAAATTACAAACATAATAAACCAGGAAGAGGAAGAATTCTTGTGTACCTCCAAATCTCCGTCTCAAGTGTTGCTCCAGGCAAGAAACTTTCTCCAAAAAATCAACATAGTTAGGTAACGCAGTGGATTAAAATTTGGACCGTTAAATTATCTCCACAAGTGTTTGGATGTCCAAAAAGAGATTCAAAGGTGCCCAAATTCATAGTAGTAGTCTAGGGATTGTTTTCCAAGGTTTGTCCTTTCTTTTTATAGTGAAACCCTAAACATGGTTGCATTCCCGCACTCCTGCAAAACCCTACATACATGGCTTGCACGGACCTACATAATTTAGGCACGGTGAAGATTCTCGCTTGCGTTTGAACGATCCTACATAATATCTTGCATGGTCGTGCAAACTCAAAGGAGTTTACATGGTCGTGCAAACTCAAAGGAGTTTATTTCAAGTATAGGCCTTAATTTTGTTCAATGTTGTAACTTCTTATGAGATTTTGTAAATTTGTGCAGAAAACTTGTAACTCCTTAATGACAGTTTATAACTTCACTGGAAGCTTGTAACTTCATACATAAAGTTTGTAACGTGTTGTTTATAACTTCTTGCAGAAAGCTTGTAACATCATGCTTAAAGCGTATAACTCCTTTGTTGAGAGCTTATAAATCATTGAACTTCTTCAAAATAAAATTCTACATAAAACAAACCAAATTGTATGGGGAAAGAAGTCTAATAACTTGAATTAGGGGCTGATTGCATAAAAGTTAGCCCTCGAAATCACATAAAAAATGGACTTTAACAACTTCCGTTTTGAAAATACAATTTTTAAAACAATAGTTTAAATATGTCTTTGGTCCATGTAAATATATCACTTTTTAATTTTAGTTATGTAAGTTTTTTTTTTTTTGAATTTAGTTCCTATGAAATCAGAGACACGGAGAGTTTTAATCCCTAACGTCAAATCAAAAGTTACAAAAAAGGAGTTGGCAAACCGTCATAGCACGGAAGATGACGAGTTTTCCAAAACCCTTAAACCCCACTTTTTATTTCTATTCATATTTTTTTTTTTATATATATAAAATAACACTAATTATTAAATGATAATTAGTAAATTTATTAATGAATAATATAAAACATTTTAATTTTTAATATATCATAAAAGATGATTTATTGGTATGCATTTATAGGGCCACGTGTCCCGACACTACTAGAAAAAACTGATTTTAGTGTCCCATGCTAATAGGCCAAAAGCCGATGCTAACGTTGATTTAGCATCCGATTAGCGTCGGTGTCGGGCCTAGGCTAAAACGGTCGAAGCTAGTAGATAGCGTTGGCCAAATACCATTCGACGCTAATATAACGTCAGTCAGACCTACTATAAGTCGACGCTAACAATAAAATAGAACATCTGACGCTAGTTTATATTTGTTGACTTGTCATTTGAAAAAATAATATAGCATCGATCAGACCTACTCTAAGTCGACACTACCAACAAAATAAAACATCCAATACTAGTTTATATTCGTTGACTCGTCATTTGAAAACATTATATTGCGTCGAGTGGCTCGTCGCTAAAGCCAACAAGTTGTAGTCAACAAATTAGTTAGCGTCGACGACACTACGGTCAATTAATAAAAGTGGACAATTAAATAAAAGTCAACTTTATTAATAATATAGCGTTGGACAAGTCGACGCTATGATCAACAATTGAAAAATAAACAACAAAGAACAAATCAAATCAATGTAGTTAAATCACCCCGCTCCTATTCCCTTTTCCCATCTCTCCCCAACTCCATTGGTCTTCCCTGAGGTCCATCGTTACCCACCTCAATGATGAGTCCTCCTTAGAGCGAATTTGTTTTTGCCGGATCTCCAAATTAAAAACAAGGGGAAATGAAATAGCACACAAAAACTTAATGATACATTTAGGTTTTATATAGACAAAAGCTATCAACAATATATTTTTCAATAATTTTAAATAGAAAATTAAACAAATATAAAAAGTTTATCAATTAAATAATAATTCATAAATACAAAATAGCATTATATAAAGTGAAGTCATAAAAAAAAATGCAAAGTGACACCATCACAATTGATCTCTTAGTTACTCTTTGTAATATTCACAATTTAATATCACAAGTTTCATTTCAATTAATCACACATACAAACCAAAACTATATATATTACAAAAGTACTACAATGTAAATGATTAGATTTATACCACTTCATAAGATGTATTGATATAATATATATATATA
>NC_021164.2:47025429-47033470 GCF_000331145.2 Cicer arietinum
TATATATATATATTGATATAAGTATCTTTTAACAACAAAATAAAAATTAAATCCAATAATAAAAATTAAATGACAAATTTGATCAATCATTTCTATATCAACATTAGAACAAGTAATCAAACAAAGAGGTAACTATTATTAAGTCACCTACAAAGCATCCCAAGTGAACCAATCAAAATCAAACAAACAGGTAACTCACAACTGCATCAACCAAAGTAGTCAAACATAGAGGTATATTCTATGTGCACCCACTACAAGAAAACACTCATTTTGTGGCCCATTTTACAAATATTTTGTGTCCCAAAAAAACCCTCACAAATTAGTGGCCGAAAAATCCATCACAAATACAAAAAATTCAAATTTGTCTTTATTTGTGGCTGAAAAAGCCCTCACAAAAGACTATAATTTTAGCTGGATTTTGTGGTTGCCTAAGCCCTCACAAAATGACAACTTACCTAAGCCCTCACAAAATCACAAAGTTGTCATTTTGTGAGGGCTTAGGCCGCCACAAAATTCAGCTGAAATTGGAGTCCTTTGTGAGGGCTTTTTCAACCACAAAATCAACCCTTTATGAGAGTAACGGCCGCCACAAAAGCAAGCCATTTGTGGCCGCTCAGGCCGCCATAAAATCATTGGTCCGTTGCACTTTGTGAGGGCAAAGGCCGCCAGAAATGCCCATTGATCTGTTGCAATTTGTGGCCACCCATGCCGCCACAAATTTCTTATTTTCTGACCGTTAAAGCCGCCACAAAAGATCAATAATTTTATAAATATCATTCCACTCCTCTTATCATTTTTCACTTCTACCTTCTCTCTAAACTTTCTTTCTAAATTTTATCTCCACCTTCTCTCTACAAAAATTATTTCTCCAAGGTTGTTCTTTACTATCTTGAATTTTGGTAAGTTTATATTATATATTTAGTTTTTCAATTTCATTTTTGATTTGAAGCTATTTAATTAATGAATATTATTGAATTTTTATTTTGACAGTGGTGATATAGTGTTTACTTCGAAGAGTTCTCAACTATGTGAAAGCTTTAAGTCAGACACTACCCGACATCAAGTTAGTATTTTATACATTTTAAATATAGATTAGTAAAATATGTGATATTATAAATATATTTATATTATTTTTAAAATATATAAAAAGTTTGTCATTCGAAATGTTATTATAGAAATTATGTTATTTACATAATATATGATAAATAAAAATTATGGAAATTATGTTGTTTACATAATATATGATAAATAAAAATTTGAAACACATGTAAAACTTATTGATTTTAATATAACTATTTTTTAAAAAACATTATTAAAATTGATGATATTGATATTTGTTGTTAGTTATTAAAAAGAGTTGTAGTTGAGTTCGTACAAAAAATATATATACTTTAACAGTCTCTATTTTTGTTTATATATAAGGAGTTATTTTATGAAAAATTTCATTAAAAATCATTTAATATTTTATTTTGGTTTATATAATTATAGTCTTGATAATAATTTATTATATTGTTTGCAAATGCTCCCCGAATTGACATATAAAGTATGTGAAAATTTATATATAATGTTTTTTAAAATTTTATTTTGGTTTATATAATTATATTTTTGATAATAATTTATTATATTCACATCAACTTCCTCAACCTCAACCAGATCAAACTCCATACCGACCAACTATGCCAACAACTGGCTTGATCAGACCATATTTAAATCAACCTCAACCAGTTATGGCTCTTCCTTTGACTAGTGGTGGTGTAGTTAAAGATGAAATCCAATTTTAAATCACGATGTCTCCTCCAACACAAATTAATAATACTTTTGAGGGACTTCTGTCGTCGGGTAACATTCCAGCAAATAATGATGGAGGGAGTGGTGCGATTGATCAGAGAAATTATTATGATGATTAATGATGTACTTGAATAATTTCTTAATTTTATTTTTGGTTTGTATGAACACATTATATCTTGTCCTATTTAATTATGGTGTGTTTAATTTTTGGTTTGTAAGACATGATTTATTAATTTTGGAATATTTTATTTGGTTTGGTAGTAATTACTTTAATTAATATTAATATTATATTTTTATATATAATAGTTATTTTAATTTTTAAATTTAATTTTAATTTAATTTAATTTAAATTTAATTTTAATTTAATTTAATTTAAATTTAATTTTAATTTTAATTTAAATATTATATTTTTAATTTAATTTAAATTTTAATTAAATTGTATATTATATTTTAAATTTATATGGATATTAGTTTATTATATATAATATATTTAATTTAAATTTAAATTTAAATTTTAAATTTATATTGATTATAATTTATTATATATAATATCAATTTTTAATATTAATTTCGAATTTAATAAAATTATTTTTTTAATAAAGTGAAACTTTTGTGACGGCCTAAGCCCTCACAAAATATTTATTTTTTAATCCGTTTCATCCTTCGTGAAGACCTAAACCCTCACAAAGGGAGACATTTGTGGCGGCCTGGGCCCCGCAAAAGCTTAATTTTAAAATTCAGCTTTAACCTTTGTGGTGGCCTAAGCCCTCACAAAAGGAGGAATTTGTGGCGGCCTAAGCATTCACAAAATGAGGACTTTTTGGCAGCCTTTGCTCTCTCAAATGGCAACGAAAATTTCAAATTTTGTGGCCGTTTTGGCCGCCACAAAGGTTTGTGACCACCTTATTTGTGGCTGCCTAAGGCCGCCACAAATGTCTCTTTTGTGGCTGCTTCCCCCCTTTGTGATGACTCACTAAGCGAAAAATAGGATTTTACAATGCTTTTTTAAGCCATTTACAGCGCTTTTTCAACAAAAAAAAGCGCTGTAGAATCGAGCGCTGTAAAAAGATACAACAACATTTTTTAAAATAAAAAAGCGCTATAAAAAATGTAGATATATTGCACGCTTGTTATGCACCTTTTACAGCGCTTATTTGAAAAAGCACTGTAAAATGTGGATTCAATATATGCATTATTATGCACCTTTTACAACGCTTTTTCAAATAAGCGCTGTAAAATATGCACTCAATATATGCATTATTATGCATCTTTTACAGCGCTTATACGAAAAAAGCGTTGTAAAATGTGCACTCAATATATGCATTATTATGCACCTTTTACATCGCTTATTTGAAAAAGTGTTATAAAAGGTGCATTCAAAATATGTATTATTAGGCACCTTTTACATTGCTTTTTCAAATAAGCGCTGTAAAAGGTGCATTCAAAATATGCATTATTATGCACCTTTTGCAGCGCTTTTTCAAATAAGCGTTGTAAAAGAAATATTCTTATTTTAGTTTTATTTAAAAACGTTGTAAATGAAATTTTTAAAAATTGCTTATTGGTTTTTTGTGGCATTTTTTTAGAAAGTGTTGTCTTTTAATTTTTTTCCAAAATCATTTTCATCTAGAATCAGTTCACAATCAGTTCACATAATCATTTCACAATCAGTACACAAAAACAGAACTATATAACTTAACTTTATAACTTAATTTACACAACAACATAACTATATTCATATACATATTCAGATATTGTACAACAACACATATTCATATATCTGAATATACATATTCAGATATTGTACAATATCACATATTCATATACATATAACTAACATTATTACACAGAACATAACTAGCTACCATATATTCAGATCCCTTGCAACATGTTATTTCCCAGCAAATCAAATAATTTTTATTTCAAGCACATACTGACACCAGTCTTCCTTTAATTCAATTAGATCTTTCTCAGAGTATGTTGGACTGGAATTGTCAAAGTACTGTGCAATATAAAAATTGAACATAAATAAGTTAGAATCAAATATATACATAATTTATATATGAAAAATAAATAATTACGTACCCTGAATTATATGGTGCAAAGAACAACTTATCCTTCTCTATATTTCCTAATAAGATATCTACAATGTATTTCTTTACATTCACTGGATCGAGTTTACGCATCGAAAGCTTATGCAGAGACAAGAATGAATATCTATTTGACAATCTGTGCGTGCACACCAACATCTCATACAAAAACCTTCAACGGAAATTTCAAATTAGATTAATTACCAATAAATTTAATTAATTACCAATAAATGCAATTAAAAGTATTTTTTTTACCTAATGTATAAGCTGATGACAATAGCACTCCGCTCCTTATGGTTGAGAAGTTCGTATATGTGCTCCTTTTCAAGAAATTCTTCATACTCATCTCCGAATATAGCTTTATTCATGCTTATGATGCGTGAATCGTCGTTGCTGCCCATATTCTTTTTTACTTGGATGTCAAGACACGACCCGTATTTAGCAAGACATGGCTGACTTATATTAGGAGCAGTAGCAATTGATTTTCCCCGATCCAGTTTTTTAGCAGCAACTTTGGCAGCTTTATTACCCTCCACCTTTTGAAGTTTGCCAGCTTTATTACCCTCCAATTTTTGAGGTTTGCTGGCTTTATTTTGCTGTGCGAGTGGTTTATTTGATTGAATCTGAAAAAATGAGGTTACATGTTAGTTTATTGAATCTGAAAAAATGACAAACCTTACAGAATAAATGTGACAAACCTTTTCCGGCGATGTAATTGACTCGTTTCTGGAAATCTTCTTATTATTCCCTTTAGGCTTTTTCAGAATCTAAATATAAATGTAAAATTATAGTTAGCAGCGGAAAAAAATCAGCAATTAAATATACATATCAATTAAACATACATATCAATTAATTAAACATACCTTATTAAGGACAACAAGATGTGTGGGCCATGTCACGTAACTACCAACTGCTTCGCCCAAAAACTTCATATCTGCATCGTTGTACGGTATAGGCAACAGTGTATTTGGTTCTAAAGCAATAACAGATGATACTTTGACATGGCCCGCAGGGATCGGTGTGTTGTGCAATACTTCTCCCGAAGTATTGTACAATGTTCCTTTTTTGACCTTGCGATGAGTAGGGGAGGATAAGTACAACACGCAAGGAGTGACACCCTAAATCAATGGTTAATACATAAGTAATTACATAAGTAAGTAATTAATTACCTCGGGAAGACTTTTGAGACCAATGTTGCAACTCGCGTTTTAACTCTCCATTTGTATTTCACGTTGGAGCTGATCCGGGAGTTGCTTGTCTTTATTCGTCTTCACCAACAGTGCAACTTGCTCTGATAGGAGTTTGAGCTTCTCTAATACTTCCTCATTGGATGGATTTCGACACTTCTCTTGTGAAAAATATCTTTTAGGAGTTATGTCAAATCCTTTCCCCCTCACGCGACAAAAATATTCAGGAACATTAAACACTTTACCGAGAATGTCCCTGCAACTAGCTTTGTTGTCCTCTTGATTTTCTGAACTTTTTTCGAGATTCTCCTAAAATACATGTAGGATTAAAAAGATAAGTTCAATATAATTTTATACAATATTAAAAAATATTAAAGTGATAAAATACAATATTAAAAAATATTAAAGTGATAACATACTTACACAAAGTTCTATTACTTTTTGAACATTTTCGTTATCAACAATTCCGTCCTTATTTACACGATATGACGACCCAACGGTTGATCTGATTGGGTGTCTTGTTGCTATTCGTTAAGATCATAAACAAAATATTAGTTAGAAACTATAGTTTATAATACAAATTCCCTCATTATATAAAAGTGATGTTTAATTACTTACAAGTTTTTGCTCTAGACGTGCATATCCCATACGTGATTTTTTGTATGGGTGCGTCGGATTTTTTGTCCTCTTGCGATTTGCCTTACTTATATTCTATATAAATAAAATAACAATCGTGTAAAAATTTAAAATACGCTATGAATATGAATAATAAAACACAAATGCTAATAAATTAATCACTTACCACAAACGCGGGGTCCGAACGTTTTGATACAAATGCACTTCATTCTTCATTTGATATATAATGTTTATATATTCTTGGAGCTTCAACATTCATATTTCCTTCACTATCTTTTAGATAGAAATTTGAGAGGTGAGATTTAAAACCCCGGTGTATTTTCCCGGCAACTCTCAAGACGTAATTTTTTCTCACCTCATCAAGAATAAAAGCAGTCTGCAAGAGAAATAAAGATATAGTTTGAGTAAAGTATTTCAATGGAAAAAATTATAAATGACAAAAGAGTGGATCAAAAAAGTTCTTGTATATCATTCCACAATATATTTTTCGCATCCTTCAACGCCTTATCTCTCCAATCATCAATTGTAATAGGGATATTCTGACGAACAACAGCCTCAATGTAACTTACAAACATGGAGCTGTTGGGGTCAATTGGTTGACCACTCTCATTCCATCCAACCTAATAAACTCATATAGTAAGTACATGCTTTCAAAAAAGATAAAAGATAAACAGCAAACAGATTATAGTATACCTCAAATTTTATCTCACTGCTCCTTGCTTTTATGACCTTTTGCATGATGGTTGCACCACATTTGACTTCATTTTCGTAAGTCTTAGTGTTGACAACTTCCTCATTTTGACAATCCAAAGCCTTGTTAGAATCCATTTATCTACAACAAGTTCAACATGCAGTTCATATAACTTCAACAAGTTCAACATGCAGTAGTCTAAATACGTATCAGTATAAGTTCAACATGCATTTTAGTGAAAACAAAAAATTAATAGGCTAAATTACATCTGTGGTCCCTTAACTTAATTTCCGGTAATGTTTTAGTCCTTTATCTTTTTTTTTTCCCGATTTAGTCCTTTATTCCTAACAATATCAAATAAAGTATGAAAATATGAGTTTATTTGAAGATTTGTGTTACGAATTTGATGAAATTTGTATTATATTGAAGAATATAATTAATTTTATGAGTTTTGATTGAATTTTTTTTGAATTTTTGTATAAAAAAGAATAATATTGTTGAAATTTTAAAACATAAAATATCAAATTGTCACTTAAAATTAAAATAAAGGACCAAGTTGGGAAAAAAAAAGATAAAGGACTAAAACGTTACCTGAAATTAAGTTAAGGGACCACAGATGTAATTTAGCCAAATTAATAACATCAATACCTGAATAGTGAGAAGAAATACGTAGGGTTCGTAGGAGAAGGAACACGCAGAGTTCGAAGAAATACATAATGCACATAAATGAGTGTACGCAGAAATACGGTTTGCAGAAACTGAAGTATGGTTCGAAGAAATACGTAATGAGGGTTACGTATTTCAATGAAAAGAGATGGTGTGTAATGGGAGAGATGATCGTGGGTGGAAATATGGTTCGAAATGAGAGAGATGATCGTGGAAATATGGTTCATAATGGAAGAGATGATAGGGTTCGCAAAGGAAAAGAAGCACGATGAAGATGATATGATAGTGAAGTTTAAGTAATGAAGAAGAAACTGAAGTAGTTTATTATTTTATATAAAACCCTATTACATCGCTTTTTTAGAAGTCTTTTACATCGCTTGTTGGAAAAGCGTTTGTTGACACCTAATTTTGTCCGATTTTTACTTTTTATTAAAAAAGGAAATAATAATAATAATAATAATAATAATAATAAATATATAAATATATGTGAAGAAATATAAAAATAAAAATAAATAATTAGGGATATAAGCTTTTAACAATCACAAGTGTTTTCGGTTCTTGTTTGCCTCTAATTTTTGTTCAGACTATTTTCTAAAATATAAAAATAATAATAAGAAATAAAAATAAAGGAAATTGAAAAGAAATGAATTGATGGTCATAAAAATCGATGCAATGATGATCAAAATAAATGAAAAATTGAAAAGAAATAAATTGATGGTCATAAAAATCAATGCAATGATGATCAAAATAAATGAAAAAAAACCAAAAATAAATTGATTGATGGTCATAAAAATCAGAATAATGGTGATCAATTGAATAGAAAAGAAAACCGAAGAAATGAATCAATAGCAATAAGAATCGGTATAATTGTGGCCAATTAAAAGAAAAGAAACCAACAAAAATAGATTAATGGTAATCAATTGACAATTATTCTTTTGTCTTTTGAAATCTATACCCAAAAGTCTATAAATAGTCGGCCAGAA
>NC_021164.2:47035395-47050985 GCF_000331145.2 Cicer arietinum
AATAATAATAATAATAATAATAATAATAATAATAATAATAATAATAATAATAATAATAATAATAAATATATAATTATATGTGAAGAAATATAAAAATAAAAATAAATAATTAGGGATATAAGCTTTTAACAATCACAAGTGTTTTCGGTTCTTGTTTGCCTCTAATTCTTTTTCAGACTATTTTCTAAAATATAAAAATAATAATAAGAAATAAAAATAAAGGAAATTGAAAAGAAATGAATTGATGGTCATAAAAATCGATGCAATGATGGTCAAAATAAATGAAAAAAATCGAAAAGAAATTGATTGATGGTCATAAAAATCAGAATAATGGTGATCAATTGAATAGAAAAGAAAACCGAAGAAATGAATCAATAGCAATAAGAATCGGTATAATTGTGGCCAATTAAAAGAAAAGAAAACTGACAAAAATAGATTAATGGTAATCAATTGACAATTATTCTTTTGTCTTTTGAAATCTATACCAAAAAGTCTATAAATAGTCGGCCACAAGAAGACAAAGGGGAGAATTCGAAACATAAATTGAGAGCACATAAAAAATAGAGAGATTAGTAGGCAAAAGAGAAGAAGAAAATCTGATCTTGAAACAATCGGTCTAGCAAAACAACAATTCAGGAGTAAGGTATCATTTTTCTTATCTTTTTTTTTTCTCTAATTTTCTGCTTATTAGTCTTTTGTTTTGTTTTTTGCATTTTTTTTTAAATATATTTTATTTCGCTTTCTATTTTTTTTTTCCTGTTTGTAAAAAGTAAACTCATGTGTTAAGCTTTTATTTTTTAAAGAATCGCTTAATCCTAGAATTGTTTTCTTTGCAACACAAAAATAATAATAAAAAAATATAACCAATTGATGTTTATAGGCCGAGAAAATAAACTGCACCATATTGTAATATAATATTCATAATACGTCTTTATAACTAAAAAAAATCATAACAACATATAAATGTTTTCACCTTTAGGAGTAGAATTAATGGTCTCGGCCGCCGGATGAAATTCATCCTCGCTCGCCGCGCCATATTATTCACTCTCAATCGTGGATGACGGGTAAAAATAAATAAATAAATAAATAAATAGTTTGTATATAATTAATTATAGGGTAACCGTTCTAACGGACGTCGTAGGGTGTTAATAATTCTCTACTCGTAATCGACTCCCGAATCCAAATTTTTGGTTCAAAAATATTATTTTAGGTTTTATCCAATTTTTCCTTTAATAAAAAATAAAATTGGTGGCGACTTTTTTTTTTCTCGGACAAACCGGACGCGACAGCGTTCTAAAAGACCTAAGCCGTTTACAACGTATTTTCAAATAAGCGCTCTAAAAGGTCTCCATATTTTATTTTTAAAAGGCTCTTTTACAGCGCTTGTAGAATAAGCGCAGTATAAGACATTTTTGTTTCCTTTTGTTATATAACTGTTTTTTTAAAAGCCTTTTACAACGCTTTTTCAAATAAGCGCTCAAAAAGGCCTTCTTATTTTATTTTTAAAAGGCTCTTTTACAGCACTTGTAGAATAAGCGTTGTAAAAGACCTTTTTGTTTTCTTTTGTTATATGACATTTTTTTTAAAAGTCTTTTACAACGTTTTTTCAAATAAGCGCTCTAAAAGGCCTTCTTATTTTATTTTTAAAAGGCTCATTTACAGCACTTGTAGAATAAACGCGGTAAAAGATCTCTTTGTTTTCTTATGTTATATGACTGTTTTTTTAAAAACCTTTTTATAGCACCTTTCATATTCAGTTCATGTAAATTACCTATATTTAGATTTTTTTCAGTTCAGTTCAATTCATGTAAATTACTAGTTTATATTTAGTTCAGTTCATGTAAATTACTAGTTTATATTAAATTATATGAACTTAGTATAAAACACTAAGATCAAGCTAAATATAAGCAGAAAATAAATATAAGCAGAAAATCAAATACTGCTGCTTATATAAAACAACTAAACATGTTCAAACAATTAAATTACATGAACTCAATTCAGATTACATGGCTTATCTAAAACAATTAAACATCTACATTAAGATGCCCTTCTTCTATTTGCTAGTGGGATTCACATTTGTTTGTCCATTAACGATACGAAACAATGGATTTCATGTGATCTTTAAGATATAAACTATCATAATTTCATGTGGTTGTGATGTTGCAAATAAAAGATCATTACCAACATCTTCATCATTATTGTTATCATCACTTTTTTTATTGGTTGATAGGACAACATACCATTTATCATCAGCAGGATCAATGACATAAAACACTTGTTGAGCTTGCCACACTAAAATAAAAGGTTCGTCTTTGTATCTCACCATATTAAAATCGACAAGCAAGAACCCTGACTCATCAATCTGAACGTCATTATTATTATCAACCCACTTGCAACAAAATATGAGAACACGAAACATTGTGTAGTATAACCCCTCATATGCGCTCAATAACCCCAAAATATGATAGATTTGCATATATTGGGTTTTCGTCTTTTGCACTTGCGACATGCATCGCTTCAACTACGAGAGTGACTCCGCTATTTTGCATAGTGGTCAGATCATCTTGTTCTTTGGTATAAAATGTGTAGCCGTTAATTACATAATCAGTGTAAAAAAAGACATGTAAACTCGAACCATTTGCTAGCCACCTCAATCTCTGTGAAATTGATCCGGG
The DNA here is from genome assembly GCF_000331145.2 of Cicer arietinum. Classification (NCBI taxonomy): domain Eukaryota; kingdom Viridiplantae; phylum Streptophyta; class Magnoliopsida; order Fabales; family Fabaceae; genus Cicer; species Cicer arietinum. The sequence continues at coordinate 47,038,071 of NC_021164.2, forward strand.
GTCTATATCAAACTTTGACTTTATGTGATTATTTAACCATGTTATAAAACTTCAATTGTGCTATCATGTTATCCAATTTTGATTCCTATACATGTTCAAACGAGATAACTGATCCATGTGTATTGTAACATACGATTGAACCTCATCATCATTGTGCATAACATACAATTGTGTCTGCTCCCGTTCGGTCCTTGATATAGTCATTAGTCTCCTTCCAATTATCCCTTCTCCTGATATTCTTCTCGAATGACGAGACATGGGAAGCCCTATAGATTCAACATTGGACAGATATTCAGTACACAATTTAGCAGCTTCTTCAACAATATATCGTTCAGCAATACAACTTTCTGGTCGACTTCTACTTTTTAGGTACCCTTTTAATATTTTCATATATCGTTCTATCAGATACATCCATCTCATATAAGCTGGCCCACAAAGTTGTGTCTCCTTAACCAGATGAACAGTAAGGTGAACCATTATATCAAAAAACGATGGTGGGAAATACATTTCAAGCTCACACAAAGTAACAACAATTTCCCTCTGCAATGTCGGTAATTTCTGAGGGTCGATCACTTTACTACAAATTTCCCTGAAGAAGAAACATAATCTAGTTAAGGCTAGTCGAACTTTTTCAGGTAAAATGGAACGTATACCTATTGGTAGCAAATGCTCCATTATAATATGACAATCATGGGTCTTCAAACCTTTTAACTTGAGGTCTTTCATACAAACCAAATTTTTAATGTTTGAAGAGTATCCTTCTGGAACTTTAACTTCGTGTAGAAATTTACATAAAACAATTTTTTCATTTCTAGATAGAGTATGAGCGGTTGGAGGTAGATATGTGCGATTTCCTTTCTTTACGGGACCCAATTCATTTCTTATTCCCATATCAACCAAGTTCAATCTTGCAATGACGCCATCTTTAGACTTTCGTGGAACATTGAGTAACGTACCAATAACACTATCAAATACATTTTTCTTCCAATATGGCAATTCAAAGAAAATTGACTTTTTCTTCCACCCAGTTTTCACCAGCTCTCCCGCAAAAGGTTTGCCAAATTTATTGGTCAAACCTTGTACTTTTTCAAGTATTTGATATCCAGTCGGTGCTAAAGGAGCTTTACCTTCCTCTAATTTTCCATTGAATGCATTTCTCCACCCACGATACTAATGACTATAAGGTAAAAATCTACGATGTCTAAGAAATACATTTTTCTTACAATGTTTCAACCGCATCCAATTTGTACTCTCTTCACATATAGGACATGCACACTAACCTGTAATGCTATATCCTAATAAATTACCATATACTGGAAAATCATTAATTGTGCCGAACATAACCCTCAAATTGAAACATTCTTTCTTATACCCATCATAAACTTCCACACATGTCTCGCACATAATTTTTAAATCTTCAATTAAAGGAGTCAAGTATACGTCGATATCATTCCCCAATTGTTTAGGTCTAGAAATTAACAGAGACAACATCATAAACTTACGCTTCATACATAACCATGGAGGTAGGTTATATATTACCAAAATCACAGGCCACGTGCTATGTGAGATGCTTTGAAGACCATGTGGATTCATTCCATCAGTAGAAAGTGCAAGTCTTAGATTTCTTAACTCTATCCCGAATTCAGGATACTCGTGATCAATTTTTGTCAATTGAGGAGAATTTGCAGGGTGTCGAAATTTTCCATCTCTAATTCTTTCATCTGCATGCCATGTCAAGTGTTTTGAATCTTCCTCACTGCGATACATGCACCTAAATCTTGGTATTATAAGAAAATACCACATGACTTTGGCTGGAGTAGATTTTTTCTTCTTATATCGAGAGACATTGCATTTCGGACACGCCTTTAGTAATTCATATTCGTTTCGAAATAAAATGCAATCGTTAGGACACACATGAATCCTTTCGTAACTCATGCCAATAAAGCATAAAATCCGTTTAGCCTCATAGGTTCGACTGGGAAGTTCATTATCATCTGGCAACATATCTTTTAAGAGTGTTAATAATTCTGTGAAGCTTTTATCAGATCATCCATTACTCGCTTTTAAGTTGTACAACTTTAATATCGCCGACAGTCTTGTGAATTTAGTACAGCCATTATATAATGGTTTCTCTGCATCACTCTACAAACTCTCAAACATTTTAGAACAATTCCGAAGATCTTCTTCAACTGCTTTTGCAATCTCCTCAACTCGGTCAGGCTCATATGTATCTGTATCAAAGTCAGTTGAAGCATATTTCGAACCATTCTCAAAATTAATGTTTCCTTTTTTTTTTCTCACCATGTCTTATCCAACATGTATAGCTTTGATCAATTCCATTCCATACTAAATGTCCTTTCAGTTCATCTTCTCTAACACGTTTTCCAAAACAACATTTTAAACAAGGACAAACGACTCTATTTAGATCTTTTGCATTCTTCACTGCAAACTCAACAAACTCCTTCACTCCATTTTCATACTTTTGACAATCGATTGGTAGACATCCATTTCAGGTTCATATTATATGACCTATATAAATGCAGTTACAAAAATAATAAACTAGTGATAACATCAACCATTATGTATCAATTTCAAAACAGAAAAGATTTCAAAACAGAACAAATCAACAAATTTCAAAAAAGAAAAGATTTTATATGATTTATTATGTAACAATTTATTAGTTTTCGTAAAAACAACAAATTAATAAATACAGTACCTAAGACAACGTATTCAATTTTTTATAAAGGAGGAACAGTAGATGGCCGCACAGTACGTAGAGGAGAAGAGGGTTTCCAGAGTATTGGAGATGAGGGTTCGTAAATTTGTTTTAAATTTGTTTTTATTTATTTAAAGTAAATGATTTTTATAAGACTTTTACAACGCTTGTAACAAAAGCGCTCTAATAGGTCATTTAATTATTTGAAAGCGCATGTCTTTTACGTCGCTTGTAAAAAAAAGCGTTATAATAGGCATTTAATTATTTGAAAGCGCAAGTCTTTTACAGCGCTTGTCCAAAAAGTGCTGTAAAACCTATGTAAAATCAGGTGGGAGCGCTATATTTTACAGCGCTTGTTTTTAAAGCACTCCAAAAGCGTTGTAAAACGTTATATGAGGACGATTCATTTTACAACGCTTGTGAACAAGCGCTGTAAAAGCCTTGTAAACATTATACGCAAGCGCTATATGACCCTACAACAGCGCTTGTCAAAAAAGCGTTGTTATATCCTCCATTATTTTTAAAATATATTTTTGGCCCTCACAAATTCAATGAATTCTTGTTGTGACCAACCAAAGCAATCAAACAGAGAGGTAACTAGTATTGAGTCACCTACAAAATTAATTGAAAAGTATAGGTATGCACTCCAACTCACAAATGTAACAGTAAATGGTTTTAAATACATAAAATTTATTATATTCACTAAAATAGCAACACTAGTTGAGATCTTGAAAGAACCACACTAACTAATTGTTATTTAATTAACATGAACTAAATAGAAATGCAAGAAAAATACATCTTTAATACAATCCAATATGGCAAAATCTCCTTAACATATTCCTTATCTTAGCTATTGCAACATTACAAAGCAAAAACTTAACGACATATTAAAATGAGGAATCTCATCGTTAGTGACCGCTAAAGGCAATTTTTAGTTGTTTGTAGGTATAAACTTTTATTCAAATGATTGAAAGTCTAACAAGTGTACTCAATTAAGATCTAGCATTATAATTTATTATGTATTCTCTCATTAAATCATGAGTATCTCAATCCAAGAATGCAATCATATTCATAAATGGCAGTATGAAGTCATTTGAATGGGGCTTTTAATGTCAAATGGAATCAATATCTTCAAAAGAAACTAATTCCAACGTCCCCTGGTTGCATATAAACTATCAATGTATTGAAGGATAATAATGTGGAAAAGCAACAAAGAAAATAATAATGATGATTCAAAAAATTCAGTGCTTACAAAAGCAAAACAAACTACATTCATATAATTCAACTAACATACAAAAACCAGAACTGATAAATATTTTAATTTTACATCAAAAGAGGATTTTTAGTCATAAAAATCATGTAATGCAAAAGCCTAGACTAAACTAAAGTACAATCATGCACATTCATTTCAAGAACTTGGTACATTCATTTCAATAACACACTTATCCAAATTTTGAGGGCAATGCCAAACAAACACTACAAAAATATATATGCGAAAAAACTTTCTAAAAATAAAATTTTACACTGAAGGAAATTTTATCTCTTTTTCAGCATCAAGATGTTCTAATTGACCAGTTTTTAAAATAGTTAAGCTCTTGTTAAATCACAATATTTAGTTAATTTCTAGATGCAAATGAACACTTTCATACTTGTTCAAGAACAAGGAAATTATCATCCCCACTTTTAGCAAGATTCAGTAGCGAAAACTCTTAAGTCCATTGAATAGTAAAAAGGACTATCCATTCGAATTCAGAGAGTAAAATAGAAATTGTTGATCTACAGTCACACAAAGCAATCCTTGATTCAAGCTAAGTTTAACAATAGAAGAGAAACATGAAGCTATCGAAGGCAAACTAAATGCTCATCGTTGAAAAATGCAGAGTGGCAAAATCAAATTTCACTTCATAAACAAACTACACCAAGTTTTCAGACACAAAATAATCACATGTAAATAACATAACCAATGCACATTGTTGTAACACAAATCAACTACAAGAGTTAGGGATTTTCAAATTCGTACCTGTGAAATAATGAATTTGAGATGTTAAGAATTTCAGTGAGTTGTGCCAAAACAAAATGAGAGAACGAGTTAGGGTTTTCAAATCGATTAATAAACCATTTCTTTTTTCCTTTACTCAACAAATAATCATGAAAATAGAATAAATTAGAGAGAGCAAATGAGAGAGATAACAAAAAATGAACGAGAGAACAAGATAGAACGAGACAAAACGAGATAGAACCTGCGAACGAGAAAGAGAAAACGTCGAGGCGACAAAGTGGCGGAAATTCGGGTTGGAGAAGGTTGCAATCTAGAGGAGGTTGGAAGAAGAATAAGGGTTTAGGGTTCTATAGAGACAAGTGAGAATGAGTGAGTTTTTTAGTTATGTGAGAATGATGAGTTATTTCACATAAATATTTTTTTTAATTCAATACAAAAACCTTAAAACAAAAAAAGAAATTAATAAACAAAACTTTGCCTGCATATTATTCACAAATAATTTGTAGAAAAATTAAAATTATTCTCTTTAGTTACCTATGGAGAAGTTGTGGTAAGCACGACACGAAGAAATTTTGAACCACTTTAACGTGGGTTGTATTTTATACCCACAAATTTTTCTAATTTTACCCACGCAATAACCGTGGATTTAACAAAATCAATTTATTTTATAAATAATATACACATAGTTTTTCTGTAGATAATAAATAATTTACTCACGGACTGGGATCCGTGGGTAATTTGCCGTAGTTATTCAAATGTTTTCTTTTAGTGGAGGAAGGGGCGAGAAAGTTGTGACTAATAGTGCCGGTTACGGTAAGGGTTGAACTGTTACAAAAACTCGTTATTTTCTATGGAGAGGAAAGCGGGCGAGATGGTCGTGATTAATAGTGCGGATAACGATAAGGGTTGGGTTGTTACAGAAACACTACTCAAAATGAGTGAGAATCAGAATGAGAACACTGTTCAAAGCAATACTAGTGACAATGAAGGTGATGCTCAAAATGAATCAGGGGACGCAAAAAAGGAGAAGGAGGAATCAACTAACAAGCACACACAAATGCATAGAACCACCAGGATGCATTTTATCATCATCTGAAAAGGTCATCCATAAAATCTAAATCAGTAACAGGCACACAGATGATTATTACAATCCAAGTTATTATTATAAATAAGATAAAATCCTCCTAGTTAACAGAATTGGCATTCGATGTTAAAAATCAATACCGATTGGAACAATGTAATTGAAACCCTAACAACGGAAAGGAAATCATTCCAACAAACGAATGTCAAATTGAAAGCAAGTGGCAATGGCAGTGAGAGATAAAAGTAAAACTGAGAGAGAAAATATAGTTGTCGAAGATTGAGAATTCGGGGATGCAAATCAGAACACGGGACTTGGCAAATCAGAACGAATTTGAGAGATGTAGAAAAAAAGGAATCAACAAGAGTGAACTCGAGAGATGCAGAAAAATGAAATAAGAAAGAGATTCATACCTATGAAGCTTTAAACAAAACGCAACGGCGATGTAAAGCAAAACGTAGGAATTTGAGTTGAAGTTCAAGTTTTTTATCACTTAAGGCTTCAAGTGATTTTAGGGATTTGGGGTTTTTCGTATCACGATGAATGAAGGCGTGATTTGAAGGATTCTGAGATGGAGGGTGTTCGCGAATGGGGAGAAACTTGAGATGGAGGATGGAATGCAAATTGGGGGAAATAAAACTGAGATGAAGATTGAAGGTTGGTTGAGATTTTGGGGAAAATGAAAAAGAAAATGAAAAGTTATGCAAATTTGGGGCTAAGAGTGTAGGAGGAAACTGAAACACTTTTGGGGCTAAGAGGTGAAATGAAGATAGGAAAAATGGGGGCGAGGGACAAGGAAAAAAGAGTGAAGGATAGAGAAAAATAAACATAATTTTTTTACTAAAACAAACTTTAATTTTACAAATCAGAAAATGCAGCGTCAGTCTGACGCTAAAAGGATGATTAAAGTTAAAAAATAAAGAAGTGTATGCAATAGTTTACTTAGCGTCGGTTAGGCCGACACTATTAATTAATGAAAACACAAAAAAATATTTGGTGGGTTAGTGTGCGCTTGACCGACGCTAAACAGATGCTAACTAGCATCAGTGTCGGTGGCCGATGTTAAATATGACAACTAAAAATAGTTTTTCTAGTAGTGTGGGGCTCTTTTTTGTAATGTTGATTTGACGTTAGGGACCAAAGTCGATCGCCGCTAATTTTACAGGGGTTGAATCCAAACAAAAAAACTTATAGGGACTAAAATCAAAAAGTGATATATTTGTAGGGACCAAAGACATATTTAAACCTAAAATAATTTAAAGGTGACCAAACGATAAAAAACATTAAACACATGTATGACAAAAATAAAATCACTCAAATAATATTTTTATCTTGTTCTACTCATCCATAACAATGGAGAGTTTTGTTACTCATGACAAAGGAGAAATGATAGAGAATAAAGAAGAATTACAAGCACTATTTATGAATGATTCTTGACAATACTTCTTCAATGGTATTATAACCAACTTGCTTTAGGTTATTGTTGTTAGGACACTAGTCTCAAGTCTCCAAAACAGTCTAAAAATTGATAAAATTGTTTAAACGTGCATGACAGGGGTGTCATGCACTCCAACGCACAACATGGATGCTCCAACACTTAGAGACATATAAATAGTTTGTTTAAAAATGCAGAAATGTGTCCCATGCAGAGGCATTTATACTATAACACACAATATTTGAGGCATGACATCTATTGCATTTTCACCCCTTTTTAATCTTAATGTTGTTTCGATGTCTTCATAAATGTTGTAGCAAAGGAACTTAGATTTCATTTTCAACTAATTTGACTCCATTTAGACAAATATAACTCTAGATATGGTCAAAATATTTCACATATATCATGTTGATTTCTCACCAAAATTCAACATTCTACTAAAACAATGAAACAAAGCAACACTACGAAAAATATATATGTAGTCAAGGAAATAAGAGCATAAACACGTTATTGAATTCAAGAGCTAAAATCAAAAAACTATTTCAAATAACTCTTAAAATTAACTAACTACCAAAATATAAATAAGATAATTAAATACTAAAAATAATGAAAAAAATGCATATGATAAAGAATTATCATCGATTTTCTCATAGTCTTCAAGATGCATTGGAATTTTCTTGTATTTAGAATATGCATCCATAAAAAACTATTATTTCAATTCGGATGAGTTTTCGACCAGAGTGTCAACATTGGGATGGGGAAATGCTTCTATGGGACATGTTTTATTGAGATTTGTATGAAGTAAAAGTGATTGTCACGAGAAGGGGGGTTGAATTGTGTTCCTTTTTAAAATTTAATTCTTGCACTAAGATTGTCCTCTCAAGTTGTCTTTGGAGTGAGGATGATTAGATGAAAAATAATTCTCCTCTTATTGAGGATGATCTAAAGAATAATAATAAGAGTTTGTAATATGTATGATAAGTGTGCTAATGGTGTGAATAAAGCAAATAAAGATAGTAGAGTTTAAGAAGATTCACACACATAATTTATAATGGTTCACATAATATAGGCTACTACAGTCCTCACAGCTTTGTGATATTTTCACTAATGCTCAAAACTCGTTCTCTGATCTGCACATTTTCAACTATGTATTTTTTTAACCTCACGAGGCTTACAACACTGTATTTTTACTAGACTCAGCAGGCTTACAAAATAACTCAAGTATATATCAACTTGAGGATATACAGGTAGTAATGTGTTTGATTTGTTTTGGGAGATCAAATTACAACTTTCTAAGATAAGCTAGTGATGTGAAGCTGTATATAACACACTCAATAAAAATGATCATTGGGTCTGCTTAAGTTTGGAAGAGTGTGTAGAATAAAGAGAATGATAATAAGCTTGAATAACTTGGATGTTTTCTTGTAGATGATTCTCTTGATGTTTGAAGATTAATATTTCTCTATTTATAATTGCCTTTGGAGCTTCAAACATATGGGTTAGCAAAAAAATAGATGTTGGTGACTTTGCTAAGTTTCCTTGGTCTTGTCTTTATTTGTAAAACTGCAACTGCCGTTTAGCTTTTATCCCCTTATTAAGTATGCTGAGAAGATGATTGCGGTGGTCCATCCTCGGATCTGGTTTGTATGATGATGAGGCTTTCATCAATTTTAATGTGACTTGTCCTTTTTGGCTTTTTTTTTCCAACACCTATAATGTCGTGCCTCATAGGTCAAGGACAACACTTTTTGTACTTTAGTACTTTTACTCTTTTTTCCATGAGTGAGGATGAATAGATATCAGAAGTTCATTCTATCTTCTGCATTGTTTATCCTCTAACAAGGATTCATCCTCTCTCCATGATTGTTTATCCTCTAACGTATAGTCATTCTTTCTTTCATTATTGTTTTATTCTCTAACATAGATTCATCTTCTCTTTCATTATTGTTTATCCTCTAACATAGAGGTTATAATTTCATCTAGAAAAAGTATTAAGTGACCGTTGGAGACTTGATTAAATGTCCATGGTCATTAATCTAATTTACAAAAGTGTCATCCAGCTGTTTTTGTAATACATGAGTTTAGAAGGATGAGTTTGTATTATGTCCTCGAATAGGAGGTTTGATTTTTTCCATTAGTTAGGACATGACTTGTACTTTTGACTTTTTCTTTTTCCAAGAGCTGTAGGGACTTGCTTTTCTTGTCAAGTACAACATTTTTTTCGTACTGTGGTACTTTTGGACATTCCCTATGTATGAGGATGAATGAAACCAAAAGTTCATCCTTTCATTGTTCATCATCTGGCATGGATCCTCTTCTCATCAATTGTTTTATCCTTTTGCTTTACCTTTTCGAACCACTTTGACTAGTGTGTCATTCATGTCAAGTACTTAACCTTTTTGTACTTTTGTACTTTTCTGAATTTGTCAAATTTGTTTGGAGGATATCATATGCGTCTATCATCATCTTGATATTGTATTCATCCTCTGGTGTACCTGATTTTAAGGATGTTCATGGATGATCATCCTCGAATCTATGTAAGTCTTTGAGAGATGATTGTATGTCTTTCTTTCCAATATGTAATTCTTGGAATTTGGTTTAAACATGTTGACACCTTTTTTACTTGTTAGGTAACCTTCTAGAATATGATTTATAAAAAAGATTCATATTATCCTCTTGATCTATTATTGACGAGAAGGTTCCTTCTTGTTTCCAATTCCTTGAATAGTGCGAACAACTTGTCAACTTTTGTTATGAGATTGTGAGGAATTTCCATCCTCGGGTTTAGATTCTTCATCCTCGGATTTGGATTCTTTATCCTCTAATTTTGTTATAGATACATCTTGACTCATAGTTTTTCTTGACTCCTTCCAAGAGATTTTATATGTGATTGAGATGCAACATATTGCGATGATCATCCTCGGGTTGAGGATAATCATATTTATATTTATAAATTAGGTTCCTCAATTCTTTCATTGTTGAGTTGATACAATGCACTTGTTTATCTGAGTGGTTTCAAGTTTGACCACTTATGTTCTTTCAACAAACACTCAAATGCAAACATCAGTAGATCGCCATTTAGAAAACTTAACATTTATTTCATAAGGTTTGTTGCCATTAAAACACATATAAAAAAGGTTTGTTTTTACTTCAACATGGTATAGTTTCTCAAAGCCAAATGGTGTACTTGGTTTTAGAAATGAAATTGGCACTAAGAAATCATTAACAACCTCTAGTTCTCATATAGACACATCTTGACCCATAGTGTTTCTTGACTTCTTTCCAGAGATTTTATGTGTGATTGAGATGCAAAATATTGTCAGGATCATCCTCGGCTTGAGGATAATCATATTTATATTTATAAATTAGGTTCCTCAATACTTTCATTATTGAGTTGATACAATGCACTTGTTTATGTGAGTCACTTCAAGCATGACCACTTATGTTCTTTCAACAAACACTCAAATGCAAACATCAGTAGATCACCATTTAGAAAAATTAACATTTATTTCATTAGGTTTGCTGTCATTAAAATACATCTATACTTTTCTTCTATATTATCTCCCCCTTTTGACATCTATCAAAAAGTTTGAGCGAGTGAAAGATAATTATAGGCAACAAGAATAGGAATTGATCACATAAATATCATGTAGTTAAGAGGTTCATTCTCATATCAAATTTTCATTTAACATTAAATCACATAGTATGTAAGAACCATTTATTATTTCAGTCAACATTGCAATCAAGATATAGACAATGATAACTAAAATAATATACTTAAATCAAATTTAAAAAAAAAAGGCACCCATTTCAGCACATCTAAAGTTTAAGTAATTGACTCTAAACTCTCCCAAATTTTAGAGAAAGTGATTTGATCTCAAATTCAATGAATGTTTTAAGCAAAATAATATTTTCAAATATATAAAACTCAGGGGAGTTTTATGAGATGGATATCCTCTAATATTTTGAAATTCTTGTTTTAGAGGATGTGAACTCTTTTCAAATATATAAAACTCCCCATGAGTTTTAACCACATTTTCCTTTAGAACATGATCATGCTCATTTTATGCAAAAATATATAATAATATGTACGTGCATAAGACTTATAGAAATAGGATATGTCATAAAGAATTCACTACAATTGAGTCTTATGCAAAGGTAACATGATAATTAAATCATGGATTATTTTGTAATGTGTGAGAAAATATCATGCAATAAATTATTCTTAACAAAATATTCCTTTTTTTTTTTAAAGCATTAAAGAACATCAATCCATTTGAAATGCATTTTTGACATGTTATTAAAGCACCAAGCTATAATCAAACAATTGTTTAGATTGTTTATGCATTGAATAACAATATAAGAGTGACTACATTAGAGGTTTTGCAAATGGATTTTATTAGACATAGATCAAAGTCATGATAAAAAGTGATGTGATACATTTATCTTTAAATTTATATAATTGCATCAAAATTTCTAGCATGTGTTTTTAATTTTGAATTCGTCCAATCAATCACATAATATTATGGTATCATAAGATTAATACTATATAAACATAATAAGAATTGAGATTGAGTGTACCTTCTTTAGTGACTTTTCTCATTAAAGGATTAATGATATGAGAATCTTAAAAAAGAAGTTTGGTCTCTCCCAATTCTCGTTCATTTTACTTTGAGGACACTTGCTAATGGATATGAATGAATATTTTAACTTTTGTAGAATTTTCCAAATGTTGGATATGTTTATCCTCTTAAATATTCACTAGAAATGATCACACTCTTGAATAATAGCTTGAGGTGGTGTGGATAGAGAGAGTGAGACTTGTTCATTCCAATTTACTTATAAGTCATCATCATAGTAAGAGCATTTGTGGTTCTGTCTTTAAAATTTTTAAATAAGGATTATGGAGATTCTTTTAAAGGAGATATGAATTTAAGCAAGCTCAAATTTCAAAGATCGATGATCTTCATAATGATATTTTTTTTCATCCTCACGACCATTCTCTATGTAGGATCTTTTAGTATGCTCCCCTTGAACAAGTCCACAATCTTATTCATAATTTTGCTCACAAATGCAGCCCCAAAGCATTTGATTTTTCTTAACAACCTTTTTCTTCCTCTCTTTTTATTCAAGGGATTTAACAAGTAATCTTGCATGAAGAGATACAAATACTTTTGGTACTCAACATTTAATGGGTTCTTAAAAATTAGTATATATTTTCTCATGATGTATGTTCATATAATGAAATAATAATCTTGTAGGACAAGTTACTAAATATTGAACATACATTTTATTCTTATGAGCATGAAAGAAAAAGGAAACTAAAATATAAAATTATTAAAAGATAAAAAAGACTACACATATCAAACAATGAAGATAAACAAATAAAAAATTTATGTTATGAGAAACTAGTGTAAAAAAGGAAATGAAAATTTTAAAAGAAACGAGATAATAAACATGTAAAAATAATGTTCACGTAGAGATGATGATATTAAGCAAAAAGGATAACAAAAGTATGATAAACAATAATAATAATAATAATAATAATAAGAACAATAATAATAACAATAATAATAATAATAATAATAAGAATAATAATAATAATAATAATAATAATAATAATAATAAGAATAATAATAATAAGAATAATAATAAGAATAATAATAATAATAAGAATAATAATA
>NC_021164.2:47052398-47073820 GCF_000331145.2 Cicer arietinum
ATAATAATAATAATAATAATAATAATAATAATAATAATAATAATAATAATAATAATAATAATAATAATAATAATAATAATAATAATAATAATAATAATAATATTCAACAACTTTTTGGAAAACATGACTTGGATGACAATTCATTTAAGTATCAAGACTTTTTTTTGATTGATAGAGGACATTCCTACATCACAAGTTAGTAGTAATTTCGGTACCCATATTGATTTGGGTCCTTGATGGTTAGTGTTTTTCTTTGAAGAGGTTTTCTTCTTAGGTAGTATGTAAATTCAAAATGTCTATGCTTCCTGCAATAATAACATATTCTTTTTACTTTCTCAACCTTTTTCTTAACATAGCAGTCTTTATGAAGGTGCTAATTTTTTTGCAGTGAAAGCATTTCCTTTTGATCTCAACATTTTGAGGTAAAAATAATTTTTCATAAAGTCTCAGTGGAAGCATTCCACTTTGAGATCTCATAATTTTTCATAAAGATTTTTTTTTGTAATGGGGGCATTTCACTTTGAGATCCCATAATATTTTGAAATATCTCAGTGGATTTTACAAAGTTAGTTATGTTTTTTTGTTAGTTCTTCAACTTTATTTTTTAAGACAATATTTTCTATTTGAGTTTCTGGAGGTTGAGGATGAGTTTTGACTATCTTCTCATTAAAATTTTTTTGTCGCTCATAAAATTTTAAAATGAGATTGCTATAAATCTTGAATGATTTAACATATTCATCGTTCTTATTTTGTAGCTCTTCATTTTGTTTCTTTATATCATAAAGTTTGTTTTTTAGAAATATACATTTTAGAGATAAAATATTTGAGTCATTTAAGGTTTGTTGTCGTTAAAACACGTATAAAAAATGTTTGTTTTTACTTCAAGATGGTATAGTGTCTCAAAGCCAAATGCTGTACTTGGTTTTAGAAATGAAATTGGCATTAAGAAATCATTGACAACCTTCTTAATTGGTGACTTTATCCTTCTTAGGAGATTGTGTCTAGCAACGTTGAGCGATAGGACGAGAAGTTGGATCGACGGTTAGCTTGTGGCAAATGAATTTGTGGTCTATTATGGGCATGTTAGTCCATATCGGCATGGACAATAGCCATTTCCCGGAAAGCTACATTGAACTTGAGTTTCTAGTGGACTATTCAGGAGACGCATCGAGTTCGACCATGGTGGGTCTCCCAATGATGCAATTATATATTGATTTACACCAAGTAATTATTCATTCTGTTTATCCCAGGTTTTCCCACATGAAGGTGACTACTAGTAACTCAATCCCAATACTTAGTTATGTCAACTCCCGACTTTAGTGGGACTTGTCGGGGATATTGAATCCCTCCGTCCTTGTGTTCAACATTTTCACATTCTCTCAGTATGTGCACCCTTGATGTCAAAGAGGGGTGTGCACGAGGAACCTCCCAATGGGTCCTTGGTATTTTTCTAGGAGGAGGTTCAAAATGAGCTTCTTTTTCTTGTTTCTTCCTCCATATCTTTCTTGCATGAGTTATACTACAGGCTGATCGCACGAATGGCTCTAGAGAGTTTTGTTCGACGGAGCAATGGACGATTTCCAACTATGTCACAATGATGGAGGGGGTCGCATGTTGTTGGTTACCAAAGCGGCACCAATGATCTGAACTTGACCGAGGTGGATGGCCGAACTGGATTGGTGAATAGTACTCCTCGATTCTAAGGTAGAGGTGATATTTGCAAGCACTTTGATGTTCAAGTAACTTGTTGTTTGAGGTTAGTTTTATAAGTGTTGATATATAAAGTCTACACTTTGCTTTATTAGAATATTGTTAAATGTAGTATGAAGATTGTAAAAGAAGGAAACGCCCATGTTCGACGAATATTGCATCATGATCTTTGCTTTTGTCTTCTCCTAGCCGTTGGGATTAGTGCCAACAAGCATTTTAAGGAGGCGTTTGATCGAAGGCTAAGTCTAAAGAAGTTGGACATATCTATCTTTGTTATAAAGGTAGATTAGACATCGGGATAGTCGAGAACACAGCTCTTTCTTTTCTAAAATTTTGTCTCTTTTCTTTTAATTCTTTTTCTTGATAACTAATATTATATATTATACTTATATTTTTTTTATACATTACTACTTTATTTTGTTGAATATACATACCTATTTTATGATTTCTGAATTCATATATACTTTAGTACTGCTTTGTCCTATACTTAAGATCCCTTGATCAATGTGCAAAAATCATAAGAAAAAAAAAGTAAATTTTATATTAAACTTATCAATAATGTACATTCTTCCAAAACTATCGTTCAATTATTAAGAGAGATAAGTGGTTGGTCTTTTAATTTTTTACATTTAATTAAGGGTATTTTTGTAAAAAAACTAATTAATTGTTTATGTAATTTGAAGAGAGTCTTATATAAAGGGACAAACTTTTTTTACAAGAGAGTCTTACATATAAAGACATATAAAGGAGGAAGTAATATAGTTTATTCATTTAAAAAATGAAATGTTAAACGTTAGAAGGCAAAAAGTAGTATAAATAATTTTTGTAATTGTAAGGTGTCTTCTTAATTAGTTTTATATTTTGATTTAGTGTTTTGAGTGATGTCAACTTTCTTAGTTTAGATGGTCTTTGTGTGTACTTTGTTGATTCTCATTATCTAGCTCTTGCATAGAATATATGATCAAGAAAGAACTCATGAAAAATAAGTTCTTATTATGCGTATGCATAGTTGCATGTCGATTTAGCAAACATTGACTTTGAAGTATGGTCATATTGCATAGGTATCTTTTGAAACTCATTTAAAAGAATTTCTAAGTGTTTTTAAACTTTGTAAACTTTATGAATTGCTTATGTACTTCAATAGCTAATTTTTTGAAATTCTATGGTTTTAAATTGACTCACCTGGTGTGTGAATCGACTTACCAACTGGAGTCCTATAAGTCCATTTACAATTGTGTGAATCAATTTACAGAACTTCAAACTTCAAAAGTTATTTCTTAAACACATGTAAGTCGACTTACTAGAGGTGTGAATCGATTTACACAACTTGCATACTTAAAATTTGACAATTTTAAAGATGTTATGGCGGTTACAAAGTGATTATTTATCTTAAAATTCGTTTTTCGTTGAACTAGCATATCCATGCATCATTTAAAGGTTTTTCATTCATTTCTAAATACAAGAATAATTCCACTAATTCATCACACTTAGCTATTCAAGATCATATTACATATTGAAAACTCTCTCTTGATCAACTCGGGTGTGAAATTGAGTTTCGAAGCGAGAAAAACAACTACGAGATATCGATTGATGGAGTGTTTATTCTAGATACGAATCTTTGAGGGGATATTGGTTGATTGCGTATTGAAAGGTTGAAAAAGGTGTTCTTTAAGAAATTCCTATATAGGTGTTTGTCTATATTGCTAAGAGTGACGTGTGATCTTTATTTTGAAAGTAGGTTTGTGTTTAAAATTTGGAGGGCATTCCAAGATTTTGTTTATAATAGTGTTTAGGAAGAAGGGTTTATGTGTAAAGTTTTATAATATATGCGGAAGGATCTTGTAAACACTCATAATCAATAATCAAAAGAGGAAAACTCTCATTCGATTAAATAGGGTCAGGATATACTCTGCGAGTGAGGACGAAGTAGAGGAGTTTGTATAAATCGCTGCTTAAGTATCTTTTTCCTTAAGTCTTTAATTTATGTATTCTTACATTGTTCTTTAAGGGTCCATATATGATATATGATATAAAGCTTGATAAGGGTATGATAGGATAGTGACACGATAAATATTATCATATCTAGTGTTTGATACACCCGTGATAACTAACATGATAACATTTTATTTTGTCATGTATTTGGTACAGATCTCATCAATATAATATATATAATATTTAAATAACATTACCATTGTGAATAATTACATATTAATTTTTTTTAAAAATTAATTTATTATATTTTAAATATTATAAATTAACAAATAAAAATACTAAAAAATTATATAAGTAATGAAATAGTATTGTATTTAAACTATCAATTGAAACTACTAAATAAACAATTTAATTTAATTTTTTTTTAAATATCATGAGTAACTAAATAATTCTATTTTATTTGTTAGAATATAAATAAAGATATGATATATATTATATGTAAATGGCAAAAATACCCTTGTAAACAAATTATATTTATTTTAAAATTTTAATTAATTTTTATATTTTTATAATTTTGAATGTTAATTTATTAAACTATATAAAAAGACAAAACTATCGTTCCTGTAAAATCACAAACATTTTTTATATTAATTATTAATATTTTATTTTTAAATTTAAGATCAAATTCTATTAATTATTTTTATATTTATATTTGATTAGAATTACATTTTTATATTTTAGATTATATTTGATAATTTTTTTATATTTATATTTTATTATATTTCAATTTTATATTTTAAATTATTTTATAAGGGTAATTGAGTAAATTATTGTTCTTATCCTATCCTTGTGATTTCTAACCTAACTCATATTTATAATAAAAATTTCAACTAAAGAGACATGATAGGACAGAGTTCTGAATTAACTTATCATATCATGTTGATTTATCAAACACTGAATTCAGATAGAATATGATAACTTATTCATATTCAATCTCTTATCATGTCCATCAAACGAGCCATAATTTTTATTTTATTTAGAGTTTGATGATTTTTTTTTCTTTATGTTTTGGTGCAAATTTGATAGAAAGATTGTTATTAGAATTTTCTTATTTATAATCTAGTCTTGATTAAAATTCTATCATTAAATTCAACATCTTAGACTTGATTCAAATTATAGAATCTAATATATTAGTGTTTCTATTAATTGTGATTCATAGAGTCTCTGTTGAAGATCTTTACAATTTAATTGAAGAATAAAAAATATTTTTCAAAACAACTTCAATCAAATTTTCTGTTTTCTTATATAAATGTCTTTTTGATTTGTATTATTTATTAATACCATCTAACAAATCGATACAAATATTCAATACATTTAATACACTTAGTACTCAATTCTATCACGTTTAAAAGAAAAATGTTTGCCGTATCATACCGATGTCATATTTAAATATAGAATAAAAAGGGAACTATACCTTGTATATATTAAGCAACTATAATAAAATATCAATTGCTTTCGATTTTCAATTTACTATATGATTGCAACCTTTTGATTGACTACATAACTTTACAAATGATAATAGAGGTGTATGCTGAAACTATTAAGTGCTTAACCATGCTTCAGAGTTTTTCAACAGGAAATCCAATAACAGACTTAATTGTTGAAGCCAAACTTCTTAGCTCTGCTACCTCTTCATTAGTCAATCTCCACCCAAGTGCACCTTTAAATTCTTCAGCTTGTTCTGGTGTCTTAGCACCAGGAATTGGTATAACATTGCCTTGAGCTACAAGCCAGTTCAGGGATACCTAACAAGAAAATAATCAATTGGTTTATAAGTGGCCTATGAAAAGCGAGAAAAGGCATCGCTCAAAAGGGTCATTTGAAAAAGAAACTTTTTGTACTCAACATCCGGTGAAAGCTATTCTAATTAAATACTTAATTACACTTTTAGTCTCTTAGGTATTATGATTATGTAATTTTGGTCCTCTATATTTCAGTTGTGCAAATTAAATCCTAAGTATTCATCTTGTAACAATCAAGTCCCTCTGTCATTGGGCGCACATGGGTCTTAGTTATCCCTAACATAAGTTAGGATTGCCAATGGTTAACAAGAGACGAGTCTTCACATGCAGATTATTTGAGTTGTACTTACTGGACGACTATTACTTTTCTTAATATGTATAAAAAAAGGAGCTTACAAAAAGGGAGGTACTATAAGGCTTCAGGCTAGTGTTGTTGACGCATGGACAAGGACACAACTCAGAAGGATCAACAGAAAGATTAAATTTGATCCCATAAGTCTCTAATATTCAAGATGGTTGTAGCATATATATAAAGGATGTTCTTGGGTCTTAATTAACTATGTTGTTAAAATATGCTAACACAAACACTAAACTAATATGTTAATCTTCAACTTATATCATGGAAATAAATAAAAAAACGTATGGACCTGTGTATTTGTTTTATTGTACTTCTCTCCTATTTCAGTGATCTTGTTCAGCAAAGGTTGGAGCTGCAAAATAAATAAACACTTGAGAAAGGAAGTAACATCACTATAAATAATTATATCTCCAAATTTCAGAAAATATGTACCTTTGTAAGGAATTCTGGAGTATAAATTCTACCTCGAGGCCCACTAGGCGGCTTTTGAGGAGTATACTTTCCAGTAAGAACACCTGCTTAATATAAGGATTTTGCATAAATTTGTATGTCCATTACGTATGAACAGATTCCATGAATGGAGTGGAAACATATTATGGACGTCGAATTTGGAGAGCTATGAAAATTTCCTCAAATTCTTTTTCTCTATTTATAATCCTCTCTCAGACAAGAAAAATATTAGTCATAAGCCTTATCCTCCTCTCCCCTCCATAAACTCTCTCCCAAACAAACCGATAAGAGATTTGAAATCAAATTTGCACGGTAAATTTAAGCCCCTTCCATGACTATAATTGAACTCCCGATTCCTGAGCTGGCAACCAACTAATTCCTAAAATTAGAAGATTTTGATTTATGCAAAATTTAGGCCAAAATAATACAAAAACCTAGAAGATGAGTGCTCCATCATTTTAACCATTAAATATCAAGTTTTTACGTTTCACCGTAAGAGGTTTTGGCTCATTAATATCAACTAAGTGTTAGCTATATTTAAGTAACAAATTTTAGTGTTATGGATTACAAATATTATATAAAATTTAGAGATAATAAACATATTGAAAGACTGAAAAGGAGATCACCTTGAGCTATTGGTGAATATGCAATCAATGAAATCCCAAGTTCATCACAAGCAGCCTTCACACCATTTTCTTCAGGGGCTCTATAGATGAGGCTGTAGTTTACTTGGTTCGAAGCCAATGGAATACCTCTCTTTTTGAGCTTTTCATAAGCCTCGCGGAGTCGCTTTTCTAATTACATAAAATAATGAAGAGTTTAGTGACCAATAATCAGTGTAAATCGTTTTACACTGACAACAAATCCAAACTATTGATTATGTAGTTAATTTATGATGGCAGTTATAATCGTGTGGTGGAATAACAAAATCAACAGTTTTTATTGTTTGTCAATGTAAAACTAGTTTACACTGACAGTGCACCTTCCTTTTTCTTAACAATGAATGTTAAATAATAGTGTCCATAGAACTGGACAAGAATATGCTCAATAACACAATATTAATGTGATATTCTGATAGTGTATACCAATAAAAATAGCAGAACTCTTTCTCACTATCTAAGAACAGCAACTTATCTTTGGCTGTTTTAGCATTTTATTTTTGTTCCAAATCGATAGTTATTTTAGAAATTCAAGATATAATTAACCTTTGTTTCTCAACTTTACTCTTAGATTATCTATAGTGGAGCCTTTATACTCTTTGCTTAAAAATAAGAAATTACAAAACAATTAATGATAAAAGTGATGGTATTTTGGTACAAATATATGTCAGTTTGAGAGGGGAGGATCTCTCCCTAAACCCTAAACCAGTTCAAATCTCCTCCTCTACCTCTTCTCCCTTGACTCATTTTGTCTTTTACTTTTTTTGGGTAAACCAAAGTATTCTCTACATGCAACTGCGGAGACTAATCCTTCGAGATAACTATGATTCATTTACGTAATTGACCTCTCCCAACATATGTTTTTTTCATATGCACCAGCCAAGGGTCGAACTCATTTTGTCTTTTACTAACCAAGGCCCTTGCTGCTTCATACCTCTCTCACATTCTTGACCGCATGAACAAGTTATTTTCCCTCACTAAGTCATTACGTCTTCAAGACACAAGTGGATCTGATTCTCTATGACCCTCCTTTGATACACCATAGTAATTACAGGCCTAGCTGTAAGCTTACTAACAAAATCTCAGACTTATTTATTAAAAAAAAAATCCAAGTATATTAAGATGTTGTACAAGATGGAATAGGTGTTTTTATGGTACAAGTTAATTATTTTTTTGCATAACAATGAAGTTTAATAGACTCAAAGAATATAATAATCATGGAGAGTTACCACTATAGTTTGAAACACCAACAGCTTTCACAAGTCCTTTTTCAACAGCATCCCCTAACCCGTCAATATACCCTGAAAAGTAATTCATTGGTGAACTAAGCATTCTCTTAGTCTAAATATAGATAAATTTACAGACATTTGGTTCCGTTAACAATATTAAATAAAGGGTTAAATGTATTTTTAATCCCTATATTTATCTCAAATTTTTTTTTTAGTCTCTAACCACTTTTCAGTCCGTACAAATTTCAAAATGATATGCTTTTGGTCTTTCTTAAGGAACTAAAAGCTTGCAATTTAATAATTTGTAAGGACTGAAAGTGAGTACAGAGACTACAAACAAAAATGTAAATTTTGTATATACTATAAACATATTTAACCCTTAACGTTTAGTTCAAAGAATTATATTGGTACACTTGACAACCTTCATTTCCCCATACTCCAGGCCTGAAAAAAAAAAGCAAAACACTTCAAAAAATTATTCTTGAATAAAAACAATTACATTCAACAAACTCATAAAATACACACCAATGAAGCTGATACAGATCAACTGAAGTCAATCCGAGTCGAAAAAGAGAATCTTTAAGCGCAGTGAGAACACTTTCACGGCCGAATCTCCATGGCAATGCAGCAAACTTGGTTGCAACGGCAACGTCAACATTAGGATCCTTTTCTTTTCTTTCTCTAATAAATCTTCAAATGAAAAAACAAATAGAAGCTCTAATGTGACCCCTTATTACAATCTGCATATGATAATTATACCAAAAATGTAAGTGTTACCTTCCAAGAAGAGTCTCTGAATTTATGGCTCCAAAAGAAAACTGAAAAGAGGACAAAGTCATAAGTTAATGAATTTACACTCTCATGTTAATGGATTTACACTTATCAATGAACTCACCCCAGAGCCATAAACTTCAGCAGTGTCAAAAAAGGTTAGACCTCCATCAATACTTGCATTGAAAGCATCTTTAGCAGCCTTCTCATTCCTGTCTAAAATTACCACAAAAGAAGATGGATGGATTCATATTCTCAAACTGTATGGTGTCTCAAATATGTACCTTTTATAGACCATAACATGTAATGATCCTTGAGTAGAATGACAAAATACAATTTCAAAAACAAGAAACATATGAAATTCTAATAGAAACTCATAACTATTAGAACCTTTGTAATAAACTTGGTTTCCACTATTATAGAATAGAATTTTAGTAGATTACATATTAGTAAACTAAACAAGTAAGGATTCTCTCTATGTGTAATTTTCGTAATAAAGGGCCCACCTTTCAAAGCCCATCCACTCTTTCTCGAGCGTTTCTCTTTGTTTTTGGATGCTGGGAGATCTCACTTTACCATCTCATGCGAAAACTACACACCGGAGGATCCGTTCCCAACTAAACATAAGTCTGCTACCAATACTACCAAGAATAAATATAGAGGATAAAAGGGAGTATCTAAATCTCCAGCAAGCAATCAGTACCAATGAGGACAGGAAGTTGTAAGTGCATATCTAATTATAAAGGAAATTCTTTTCAAATGCCTTTTAAATTTCTTTTTACTTATTGTCTTCCATTTCAACTTATTGACATGTAACACTTCTACGCTAGATATAAGCTAGCTCCAATTAAAGTTACAGACACTAAAAGGAAAGACTCGATATAACCGTGTGACTAAAGGTCTTAGGTTTGAGTCATGGAATCAGCCTCTTGTAAATTAAAAATTAAAAGGTAAGGCTGTCTAACACGTCTATGCAAGGTAAAAGCTCCAATTAAGGAAACAGAGACTAGAAGGAAAGCTTGGCATAGCGTTTGGAGTCGCTTTAACGTATGACTATAGCTCTTATGTTCAAGCCATGGCTAATAATAGACCACCAAATTGTGTACCAAAATATCAAAGATTAATTAATGGCAATTGATTTGAAAATATCAGTTCATTGATGATAATGAGACTGATAATTGGTGAGAAATAGCAATGTTGTTCTCTTAAAACCTACCTATAATTGGTACCAGAGAGCAAATAATGTGACACCTTCTTGTAACAACAAAGAAAGCAAAAATCCTAAAATTGCTGCCAACTTCCTTACCCCATCAAATGGTGGGAATTTTTGCATAGAGCATAGTCAACAATACAGTTCAGAAATAACTTGTAAATTGGACCGTAGTAACTAAGCAAAGCTTTATACTCTATAACCCTAATTTCATTGCATAATAGAAAACCATAATAGCAACTCTACTATAAGATAGTTAAGCACAATTGATAGGTGCAATGAAACTGAAAATGTCAATCTTGAATAAAAGCAGAGGGAGTAGAAGAAAAAAAAAACAAAAGAAAAGAAAAATTACCATTCCACTGAAAATTGTTCCAGTAAGTAGTATCACCCCATGACCAAGCTCCAATTCCAATAGTTGTAACCTTCAAATCAGAACCACCCAGTTTCAACTTGTCTTCAACTGTTTTATTAAGAGTAGAAGAACCTTCTGAAGCAACAGATTTTATTCTTTGAACTCTAGAGTGACCCATAACAGTAAAACAAGCATTGCTTATATGAAGAGCCATGGTGACAGAAAAAGGAGCTTAAATCAAATAATAATAATAATAAGTCCAAATTTTATTTTATTGAAGTGATATGAGATTTTGCGGAGAAAGGAAAAGAGAAAAATTGAAGGGTGTGGAGAAGTTGTAATTTTGGAGGTGGTGAAAGGGTACACGTCATATGCTGCAATCTTGTGAAACAAGGCGAGAGAGTTGAAAGGTGACAATGTCACTCACACACGTGGACGTAAAAGGATGCTACCATTGGCTGCTATTTGGGACTTGCACCATTCATCACTCATTTCTTGATTCTACTATCAGAGGAGAAGTGAAAGTGTGAAACCACCTATATTAAGATAGAAATTATAAAGTTTAAATGCAAGTGCTGATTTTTTATTTCCAAAAAATGTGACAATTAATAATATTATTGACGTAGTATTATGTTAATTTTTTTTAGATTAAATTTTTTATTGTAGAGAGTGCAAAAGATATTTCAACCTTACATCAAGCAGTGAAGTAGCAGCTTACACATCATAAAGAAAAAACTGTACTTATCTTCTATAAAAGAATTACAAAAATTTCGTCAAATCATATTTAATTCTCATATTTAACTTGCAATTTTATTAATTAGTTAATAGATATAATTATAAAAAGTATAGTATTTAAAAATAAAACAAAAAACTATAAAATAAATAAATAAAAAACATCAATATGATCTAACAAAAATCAAATTTGAGAACCCTAAAACATAAACAAAATCAAAGTAGATGAAGATATCACAAAAACAAATAACAAGAACGACGGTAAACCCTAATCGCATATCTCATTAACATCATTTATTTTTCATTATCATTGTCGTCTCATTTTCGTTCTGTTGTGTTCTTTGTAATGAATTCAAGGAAAAAAGGAAAGAGAATCACAAAAACTCAGTTGCAATGGAACTCAAAGAAATCAATATGATCCACTACTTTCTTCATGGACAAAAAAAGATGAAAAGTATATTTCCGTGTATGTGAATTATGTGGTTAGTCATGTGTGTTTGTTTCGGTTTCTGTAAAATATTGTTTGTTTTGAACGGGGTTTAAGGTTTTCGTGAATAGGATTTTGGGAATGAGTTAGTGTTTTACAAGCCAACCAGTGTTTGTTCTTCGTATTCTAAAGTTTGTTTTGAATCAAGTTATAATGTGTGTGTTTATTTTGTTTATTTGTGATTTTGTTGAATCAAGTTCTAATTTTTACTAACCATGGATTGTTCAAAATGTTAGATTACAGATATACCATGGTGACATATTTGTAAATAATCCATTCGAATTGTATGTTCAAGGTCAAGTTGATGAAATAAATTGAAATTTGAATGTAGACCACATGTCATATATGGATAAGAAGAATGATAACAAATTTAGATTATAAAGAAGTTAGATTTTTATAGTATAGACATTAAAAGGTTTTAATTACTCGTAGATTGAGGCCTCTTAATTCAAATGTTGATGTTATCCAATTTATTGGAGATGTGAAAGGTTATGAACTTGTAGAAGTTTATGTGGAGCACCTTATTGACACTCCAATTATAGCTGATAATGGCAATATTGATGTTGATGAATACAAGCTTGAGAGTGAGGGTTATGGTGATGGTGATAGTGATAGTGAACCTAAAGTTCTAGTTGAAAGTGAATATAAACCTAAAATTGTAATTGAAGAAGTTGAATTGAAGTTCAAGATAGAACTGAATTATAATGATGATGATGACTATGTTTGAAATAGTAAAGATGATGATAGTTAAAATAATAAGAGTTTTTATGAAAGTGAAGATAACGTTACAACATGTTATAATTTAAGTATCAGTTGTTCTAGCAACGATTAATAATCGAACCTATAACATGGAATAACCAACGATTTCTATTACGTGGCCATTATAACTATCAATAGTTGAGAAAGTGTTCATAAAACATAGTATAAGAAATATTTTTTACCTTGTGCGTTGTTCCCTTTTCAATGGTTGAAAAAGTATTCCCAAAACCAAAAATAGGCAACAATGATAAAAATAAATAAAAAATAAATAAAAAAAGTTGATTCTTTTCTTAACAACGGCATAATACATATCTATAAAATAAAGAATAACCAACACTTTATATACTTATGGAAATATTTTTGTAACCGCTCTATAAATAGACAATATTTTTAAAATTATTGTCTAAACATATATAGACAACATTCTAATAATTGTTCCCTAAAGTCAAAAAAATAAATAAAAAAAACTTTTGTCTACGTGTCTTACAAACACCATTGCCCCTTTTAACTAATAATCAATGGTTTATTATGACTATGGCCTAAAACCTAAAAATTGTTACCTATAGAAAAGGCCACATGAGTATATAAGACACTTTCAAAACTGTTGCCTATAGAAACGGCCACATGAGTATATAGGACACTTTCAAAATTGTTGCCAATTGTTTTGACAACGGTTTTCTGTCTAACATCAATAGTTTTCGACCAATGCCTAAAACCAAAAAAATTGGTATTGGAATATGCACTAGACTATTGTACTTCCATCTCAACTCAATGTTGGAATGATGATTCTGATCAATTAGAAACACTTTTAGGTATTGTTTGAAAGATGTGAAACTCAATGGAAAGAAAACTTATGAGAAGAACACAATTTTCTAGAATATTTCATTTGTTTGGAAAAATAGAAATAGAGAAGGAACGAAAACTTTATAGTGGAATCTACTCTATATTTTTTCCCTCCAAATTTTGACGGACACCAAAAGTGTGATGTGATGAGTTTGTAAATTACAATTATTGTAAATTACAATTATGCCCTTTTATAATCTTTGCATACAATTAAATTACATATTTATTTTATTTTTGACATTAATAAAGTGATAATATATTTAAAAATAAATTTAAAGATTTTAATATATATTATTTTATGACCCCAAAAATATTTTTTAGTGAAAGCATATTTATATTTTTATTATTTCCTTTTTATTAGTCGATATTTTTGGTATTTTAGATGATACCATTTATTTCCTCTTACTTTCCTTTCATTTTCTTCCATACCAAACAACTATCAAATCATCTCAGCTTCTATTCACTTTCTTTTCTATCACTTTCTTTCTTTCCTTTCTCCAAACAAACAAAGCATTAGGGAGTGATGAAGATGAGGACTCAAGGTCAAAGTTCCAAAACTTTATGATGCTTAAAGGTAACTATTGTGTCCGATTTGAGTTGAGAATGAGGTTTAACACAAAAAATAGTGTGAAAGAAGTTGTAAAACAATATGCTATGGAAACAGAAGAAAAACTTATACTTCAAGAAAAATGATAAGAAGAGAATGGTTATAAATTGCATATATAAGGGAGTGTCCTTTTCATATGAGATTTATTAAGAGGATTGCAAGTCAATATTTGCATGTTGTATTTTTAGTGATGAACATACATGTCATAGCACACTTAGAAATAGGCAAGCCAAAACTGAGTGGCTAACAAAGAAATTCATGTCCACACTTAGACATACACCTGACATGAAAAACCAAGAGTCTAATTGTTGAAGGGTTGAAAGATGGGATGTTAAATTGTCACGTGACCAAGCATACAGGGCCAAAAGAAGATCCATTAAGATGATACAAGAGTGTGCTAGTGAATATTAATCACATTTGAAAAGCTATATGTAGAGGTGCTACTAAAGTCAAATTCATATAGTACAATAATTATCAAATGTCGTACGAGAGATAATGGTCTTGCCTATATGTTTAGGCCTTTAATTGAATTAGATGGTGTTTCTTGAAGGGTGAATATAATGGTTAATTGATGGAAGCAGTCGATAAGGATGAGAATAATAAAATGATACCAATTGCATATGCAGTGGTAGAGACATAAACAAGAGAGCAGTGATAATTGTGTCTTGATCTACTATTGGAAACGTTACATAGCATACAACCGAAGTAATGGACATTAATCTCAAATCAACATAAAGTAACTTTATTGTTTTGTTTATGTACTTTAATCACCATTTAGAAATTTATTGGTAATGATGGTCTTGTTTATTTGGGTTTACATTGTAGGGATTGGTACCTGGAACTTAGAAAATTAAAATTGGTACTGATTATAAGCTATGTGTAAAACATCTTTATAGAAATCTTTATAGAAATTGGAAGAAGAAATAACCTGGAGTAGGGATGAAAAAAGTATTATGGTTGACAACTAGGGCTACAATAGTTTCAGCGTGGTAGAGAGCAATGGATAGAATGAAATACATGAATAAGACTGCTTGGACAGATATGATGAAACTTATTCCTAGAACATGGACTATGTCTGCATTTATGACTAATACACAATATAACCTACAAGTAAACAATATTTGTGGCATTCAACAAGGCAATATTGGAGCACAAAGACAAGCCAATAATAACATTGCTTAAGGGTTTAAAGCACTATATTTCAAATAGGATTGTCACCCAATGGGAACATCTACCCAAATATATGAGCAACATATATTCTAAGATACAACAGTGACAAGAAAATCAAATGAAGGTTGGAATCCACGTTGGATGGTTGATGATACTCAAGAAACGTTTGAAGTGTCCAACGAATATGAGACATATGAGGTCAACTTAGGCGCTAAGACATGTTCTTGTAGGAAATGAGACTTGACATGTATTCCATGTTACTGTAGCATTACTTGCATGTGGCATAACCATGTTGCCCTTAAGGATTTTATTTCATCATATTCTAGGTATATGATGATTTTGTGGTATTGTTTTTATCGATTAAATATGATAAACCACAATTTGACTATGGTTTAAATATTTCAAAAAAACCACCTTTATGTCTACATATGGTTACATAATAAAATCAATAAATGGTCCTAATATGTGGCTTGTAACAGAGATTTTGTCTATAAATTCTCCTACTATGAGGAGATACTAAGAAATAGAGAAATAAGAGTAACAATGAACCAAAAAAGGCCAAACATACAACCAAGAACAATTCCAACTGTGAACTGCAAAAAATGTGGCAAGTACATGGGCACAACAAAATGACATGCAAAGGTAAAGCTGTTATTGATCGTGAAATCTCGAAAGTGAAAATAAGGTAAAACTGCTACTGCTCAGTAATTGATGTTGTTTTTGTAAAATAATTTTTAATGCACCATTAAGGTGCTATTGCTCAATAATTGATGCAACTGTTTTTGTAAAATATGCACTGTTGAGGTACTACTGCCCAATAATTGATGTTGTTGTTTTTTATGTTGAGGACAAAGAGGAAGATAACAAAAGAAGGTTAAGGTGCACCAACAAGCACCACAAGGATCACAAATTCTGTTAACTGAGAGATCACATCACCTCGAAGATCACAAACATCAAGTCAAATTATTTAAGATAGAATGAAATTATTTATGACTTTAATGATGTGATTTTTTGCTTAGAAATCATATGTAATATGCAGTGACACTGCCTTCTAACGTGTAATTGCCATGTTATTTTGTATGGCCTTGTTCTTTAGTATGACTTGAATTGTATACATTCCTAGTTTAATTATCAGTTTAATATGAAATTGGTTTAATTTGTGCTTATTGTGGTTTAATTCATTTATATTATAATTTAATTAATGTTTTTCTAGTTTTATTGGATTGGTTTGTATTGGGATTGATTTTATGGGACTATTTTATGGAAAGAGTTTGAGATTGGTTTTATGAGACTCTTTTATGGTCTATGTGACTATTTTTCTCTTTGGTTTTGCAAGAAGACTAATATGTTTTATGCACTATTTTTCTGGTTAATTGGAACCGGAATACCAAACAATTAAAACATTTGAAATTGGTTTTATTATAGTTATTGACACTAGTTTTATAGCAATTAACACAATTGCAACATTTGACACAATTCGAACATTTCATTAAAGAAGCAGACATTTGATTACAACAACTCTTTAACCCAAAAGAGGTATTTGAAGAGGTCTAGAATATTTTTAATCTTCAACGGTAGGTGGCCATAAGGTGAGGGAGACTTGAAAAGTTTCTTGAGGTATAGCATGAGGAAATAGTAGAAAAATACTCAAAGTGTGAAGAGACAAAGAAATATTATTTGTTTGCTATTAGATTATAGTAGATTAAGTCATCGACTGTACCGAAGAAAAATCTATGTGTAAAGGGAGAACTAGATGTAACAAAAGTTTGTTGTGAATTAGGATACAAATAGATGTGTATTTTCTCTCTTCATTCATCTCTTTATTTTCATCAATTATTTATTATTCAACTTCAACTAATATTTAAGTTGCTTTGCAATCTAAGTTGATTTTTTTGGATAAAGAACACATTTCATTTTATCCAATGAAATAATTTTAAAAAAAAATTGTTAACATAATTCAAACTTCATTTCTTGTGTATTCTAGCTCCTTCAAACATTTAGAGAGAGTTAAAAACCTCTACTAAATAAGTTTTGTATACATTAGATGTTAAAAACCTCGACAAAATAATCACCACAATATAATTAAGATATTAATGCACATGTAAGTGCAACGTTTTAAAAAATGCCGCAAATAAATTTGAGGTCAAAACCCCCGCAAATTGATTTAGAAATTGCCTCAAATTTCTACATCTTTTGTAGTGCTACGAGTATGTTGGTAAAGAAATAATTAATATAATTAAAAATTTTAAAAATGTCTTGTATATAACAAAATACAAGGGAAAATCTAAAAAAGATTTTATATTTAGGGACGAAAGTATTATTTGTTTATTTTTAAAAAGTTAAATTAAAACTAGAAGTGTTCACGAGTAAGGTAAATCTGCGATTTCGTTCATCCAAATCAATCTAACCCGCATATTGATCGAGCCTATTCAAGTTCGGTCTAACCCGAATCAACCCATTTAAACCCAATTGGCGTTTCGTGCTAGTTATATTTTACGTTTTGAATCTGCAAATCCAACACATTTACGTTACATAAATTTATTATTATTTTTTTATTATTGATATATAGTTATAATTTGGTTGTTGTATTTTATGGAAGATTTGTTGTTAATTTAATCAATTTAAGTGATTTGTTTGTGGATATATTTTAACTATTGAATGACATGATGTGATAGAATTTTATGATTTTTGATACGTACACTACGCGAAAAAATGCATTTTACAGTGCTTTTTTTAATCCATTTACAGCGCTTTTTCAAAAAAAAAGCGTTGTGGAATCGAGCGCTGTAAAAGATACAACAACGCTTTGAAAAAAGCGCTATAAAACATGTAAATATAACGCGCACTTGTTATGCACATTTTACAGCGCTTTTTCAAATAAGCGCTGTAAAATGTACACCCATTATATGAGTTATGGGTCTGCTTCTTAGAGCGCTTTTTAACAAAAGCGCTCTAAAAATGCACACCCATTATATGAAATTATGGGTCTGCATTTTACAACGCTTTTTAACGAAAGCGCTGTAAAACGTACACCCATTTTATGAAATTATGGGTCTGCATTTTACAACGCTTTTTCGAGAAAGCGCTGTAAAATGTACACAAATTTTATGAAATTATGGGTTTGCATTTTATAGCGCTTTTTTAAGAAAGCGCTGTAAAATGTGTGTTTTTTTTTAAACGTTGTAAATTAAATATTTGAAATGAAAAGCGTTTTTTAGCTTTTTATGGCATTTTTTTTAGAAACCGCTGTCTTTTATCTTTTTATCCAAAATTATTTTGATCCAAAATCAGTTCACAATCAGTGCACACAACAACAAAACATATTCAAATACCATAAGCAATTCACAAAATCAGTAGAACAGAAAACAGAACTCTGTAACTTAATTAACATATATGTAACTCTGTAATTTACAACCTAATTAACTACATTCATATACATATATATAACCTAATTTACAACCTAATTAACTACATTCAGATACATATATATAACCTAATTTACAACCTAATTAACTACATTCAGAGACATACATATAACCTAATTTACAACCTAATTAACTACATTCAGATCCATATGCATGTTCATATATTGTGTCCTATGATCATATACATATAATAACTAACAGAATATACATAATATGCACTAGCTACCATATAATATTCAGATCCCTTGCCCAACAGTAAGCTATTTCCCAGAAAATCAAATAATTTGCATGTCAAGCACATACTGACACTTGTAACACCCCGTTTTTCAAAGCGAGGGTATATATATTTTTTTTTTCAAAAGTAATTAAAAACGAACAAAGATTTAAATCAGAAAATGCCTTTGGATAAATAATTGAGTCATTATAAATTACAAGCAGCGGAATAATAGTTTTATTCTTCTCAACAATCTCCTTCATGAATCTCAATACGTAGTACCCACAGTCGATGTTATTTGTTTGATGAGGGCACTTTATTGGGATCCATGTAATGTTATTAGACTTTTGCTTCGACACTTTAGCACCTCTTTGAGCTCGAAAATCTTTTAAGGCACTATCGAATGAATAAATGTGATTATTATAGCATGAACAAACACATTATATATATATATATATATGTAATAAATAAATGAATATTACTTACGTGTCGAGCATAGTCTTTATTTCGGGGTGATTGCTGTAATTGCCATGCACGGAAGCCCAGATTTCCACAATAATTGTAAAGGGTCACCAACCAAAAAAATAACAGTTAACACATAGCAATTAAGTTTTTTAAATGCTCAAAATAACTTTTCAACTAAGCATGCACCTTAACAGGATTTTCAATATGCGAAACGTTCATACAATACTTTGCCAATTAAAAATGAAAGTAAAATGAAGTTCTCAATCCCCTAATTATAGCATAACAAATCAAGACATGGGTAGATTCATGAACAATCAATCATACAACTAAAACTGAGGATTTTCACTGAGCCAATCGATTGGGCAATCGATTGACAGGATGACTGAGCCCCTGACTTAGTGCCAATCGATTTCCAAATCGATTTCCTAAAGGTTTTTAGTGAAATTTTGAACTCTGGCTTGATTCAATCGATTGGGAAATCGATTGACAGGATAGCTGAGCCCCTGACTTAAGGGCCAATCGATTCCCAAATCGATTTGGTCGAATATGGATGAGTCCCTGACTTAGGCCCAATCGATTGGGCAATCGATTTCGTAAATGATTTTCGAAAACTGATTACAAAATCGATTGGCTAATCGATTTTGTCAATTTGGCCAAGTCCCTGTTTACCCATCCAATCGATTGGGAAATCGATTTCCCTGATCATTTTTCCAAAAATTCATGAATTAACCCAAGTCATTCCTAATCAAGTTCACAACCTAACACTTAGCAATTCCTACGCGATTACCACGGCAAATGGGATCTCGATAACCATCATACTTACACACAATAATCAACACATAACACTTAGCACTTTCAACGCAATTATCACAACGACTCAAATTCAAATCACTCAATCATAAAACTCAAATCAACCACGACTCGCGTGCCAAGCACCCTAATGCAATGCGTATATGCCAAAATGCATGGACTCGGAATTCCAAACCAAAACCCTCCTCGAAGGGCCGTAAATCATAATTGTACCGCCTATCGCAGGCCAAAGTACCAATTACCAAGGTGCCACCTATCACGGGTCTGCACGATTTACTAAAAAGCGTAAACCATAAACGTACTGCCTATCACGGGCCCGTATCGTTTACCAAGGTGCCACCTATCACGGGTCTGCACGATTTACTAAAAAGCGTAAACCATAAACGTACTGCCTATCACGGGCCCGTATCGTTTACCAAGGTGCCACCTATCACGGGTCTGCACGATTTACTAAAAAGCGTAAACCATAAACGTACTGCCTATCACGGGCCCGTATCGTTTACCAAGGTGCCACCTATCACGGGTCTGCACGATTTACTAAAAAGCGTAAACCATAAACGTACTGCCTATCACGGGCCCGTATCGTTTACCAAGGTGCCACCTATCACGGGTCTGCACGATTTACTAAAAAGCGTAAACCATAAACGTACTGCCTATCACGGGCCCGTACCGTTTATCGAGGTGCCACCTATCACGGGTCTGCACGATTTACTAAAAAGCGTAAACCATAAACGTACTGCATATCACGGGCCCGTATCGTTTACCGAGGTGCCACCTATCACGGGTCTGCACGATTTACTAAAAAGCGTAAACCATAAACGTACTGCCTATCACGGGCCCGTACCGTTATCGAGGTGCCACCTATCACGGGTCTGCACGATTTACTAAAAAGCGTAAACCATAAACGTACTGCCTATCACGGGCCCGTACCGTTTATCGAGGTGCCACCTATCACGGGTCTGCACGATTTACTAAAAAGCGTAAACCATAAACGTACTGCCTATCACGGGCCCGTACCGTTTATCGAGGTGCCACCTATCACGGGTCTGCACGATTTACTAAAAAGCGTAAACCATAAACGTACTGCATATCACGGGCCCGTATCGTTTACCGAGGTGCCACCTATCACGGGTCTGCACGATTTACTAAAAAGCGTAAACCATAAACGTACTGCCTATCACGGGCCCGTACCGTTTATCGAGGTGCCACCTATCACGGGTCTGCACGATTTACAAAAAGCGAAAACCATAAACGTACTGCCTATCACGGGCCCGTATCGTTTACCGAGGTGCCACCTATCACGGGTCTGCACGGCTTACTAAAATAACGTAAATTGTAAATGTACCGCCTATCACAGGCCAAAGTACTATCTACCAAGGTGCCACCTATCACGGGTCTGCACAATTTACAAAAAAACCGAAAACCATAAACGTA
>NC_021164.2:47079965-47084508 GCF_000331145.2 Cicer arietinum
TGTGTGTTTTTTTTTTTTAAACGTTGTAAATTAATTATTTGAAATGAAAAGCGCTTGTTTGTTTTTTTTGGCATTTTTTTAAAAAAGCGCTGTCTTTTATCTTTGTATCCAAAATTATTTTGATCCAAAATCAGTTCACAATCAGTGCACACAACAACAAAACATATTCAAATACCATAAGCAGTTCACACAATCAGTAGAACAGAAATCAGAACTCTGTAACTTTATTAACATATATGTAACTCTGTAATTTACAACCTAAGTAACTACATTCAGATACATATATACAACCTAATTTACAACCTAATTACCTACATTCAGATACGTATATATATATAACCTAATTTACAACCTAAACTACATTCAGATCCATATGCATGTTCATATATTGTGTCCTATGATCATTTACATATAATAACTAACAGAATATACATTATATGCACTAGCTACCATATAATATTCAGATCCCTTGCCCAGCAGCAAGCTATTTCCCAGAAAATCAAATAATTTTCATGTCAAGCACGTACTGACACCATTCTTCCTTTAATTCCATCAGATCTTCCTCAGAATATGATGGACTGGAATTGTCAAAGTACTGCAATATAAAAATTGAACATATTATATTAAGTTAGTATCAAATATATAGATAATTTATATATGAAAATCATATAATGAAAATACCGTACCGTTTCTGGGATAATAGTTTTATTCTTCTCAACAATCTCCTTCATGAATCTCAATACGTAGTACCCACTGTCGATGTTGTTTGTTTGTCGAGGGCACTTTATTGGGATCCATGTAATGTTATTAGACTTTTGCTTCGACACTGTAGCAACTCTTTGAGCTCGAAAAACTTTTAATGTACTATCGAATGAATAAATGTGATTATTATAACATGAACAAACACATTATATATATATATATATATATATAAATATATATATGTAAGAAATAAATGAATATTACTTACGTGTCGAGCATAGTCTTTATTCCGGGGTGATTGGTGTAATCGCCGTGCACGGGATCCAAATAGTATATCACTTCAGAGACCGCATTGATTGCAAATAGCACCCAATGTGCCCTACAACAACAAAAAATTGGTTAAGCAATTTTGTTTATAGACAACTAATAAATTAAATTCTCATCAATTAAAAAAGATAAAATTACGTACCCTGAATTATATGGTGCCAAGAACAATTTATCACTTTCTTTATTTCCTAAAAACATATCTACAATGTATTTCTTTACATTGTCTGGATCGAGTTTCCACATCGACATCTTATGTGGAGACAAGAATGAGTATTTATTTGACAATTTCCTCGTGCACACGACCTTCTCGTACAAAAACCTTCAATGAAAATTTTAAACTAGATTAATTACCAATACATTTAATTAATTACAAATAAATGCAATTAAAAGTATTTTTTACCTTATGTACAAGCTGATTACAGTAACATTACCAATACATTTAATTAATTACCAATAAATGCAATTAAAAGTATTTTTTACCTTATGTACAAGCTCATTACAGTAGCACTGAGCTCCTTATGTTCGAGAAGTTCGTATATGTGCTCATTTTCAAGATATTCAACATACTCATCTCCAAATATATCTTTATTCATGTGTACGATGCGCGAATTGTCGCTGCTGCCCATGTTCCTTTTTATTTGGATGTCAAGACACGCCCCGTATTTACCAAGGCGTGGCTAACTTTTATTAGGAGCAGCAACAGCATCGACCGATTTTCCCCGATCCAATTTTTTTGTTGCTGCAAGTTTGGCAGCTTTATTACCCTCCGACCTTTGTGATTTGACAACTCTATTAACCTCCAATTTTTGAAGTTTGCTGCCTTTTTTTGGCTGTAGGGGTGGTTTATTTATTTGGACCTACAAAAATGAGGTAAAATGTTAGTTTATTGAATCTGAAAAAATGAAAAACCTTAGGCAATAAATGTGACAAACCTTTTCGGGAGATGTAACTGATTTGTCCTTGGGAATCTTTTTTTGGAGGGCAACAAGGTGTGTGGGCCATGCCACGTAACTGCCAATGGCGTCGCTTAAGAACTTCATATCTCCATCGTTGTCCGGTATGGGCAACGGTGCAGTTGGTTCGAAAGCAACCGTAGGCGATACTTTGACATGGCCCGCGGGGATCGGAATATTGTGCAATACTTCTCCCGAAGTATTGTGCAATATTCCTTTTCCCACCTTCCGTTGAGTCGGCGAGGACAAGTATAGGACACATGTAGTGACACCCTACATCAATAGTTAAAACATAAGTACAGTTAATATATAAGTTTGTTTAATACATAAGTAATTACATAAGCAAGTAAGTAGTAAGTAATTAATTACCTCGGGAATACTCTTCAAACCGACGTTGCAACTCCCGGTTTCACTCTCCATTTGTATTTCAGGTTGGAGCTGATCCGGAAGTTGCTTGTCTTTATTCGTATTCACCAAGAGTGCCACTTGCTCTAATAGGATTCTGAGCTTCTCTAATACTTCCTCGTTGGAAGGTTTTTGGCGTTTCTCTTGAGGAAAAAAGCTTTTGGGAGTTACGCCAAATCTTTTCCCCCTAACTCGACCGGAATACTCAGGGACATTAAACACTTTACCAAGAATGTCCCTGCAAGTATCCTTATTGCCCTCCGGATTTTCAGAACTTTGTTCAATGATCTCCTAAAATACATGTAACATTAAAAATATAAGTTCAATAGCATTTTTAAAATACAATATTAAAAAATATTAAACTGATAATATACTTACACAAAGTTCTACTACTTTTTTGACATTTTCATTATCAACCACTCCGTCTTTGTTAACACGCGCTTCCTTCCATAAGATATGACGACCCAAGGGTTGATCGGCTTGGGTGTTTTTTCTCTATTCGTTAAAATCATAAACAAAATAATACAAATTAGTTACACACTATAGTTTATAATACAAATTACTTCATTATATAAAAGTGATGTTTAATTACTTACAAGTTGTTGATCAAGGCGTGCATATCCCATACATGATTTTTTGTATGGGTGTTTTGGATTGCTTGCCCGTTCGCGATTTGCCTTACTAATATTCTATATAAAAAAAAATAGCAATTGTGTAAAAATTTAAAATACGCTACGAATATGAATTATAAAAGACAAATTGCTAATAAATTAATCACTTACGGCAAACGCGGGGTCAGAACGTTTGGAAACAAATGCTCTCAATTCATCCTTTGATATATAATGTTGATATATTTTTGGAGGTTCAGCACTTGTGTTTCCTTCTCTATCTTTTAGATAGAAATTTGAGAGATGAGATCTAAATCCACGATGGATCTTCCCAGCAACTCTCAAAACATAAGACTTTCGTCCCTCATCAAGAACAAAAGTCGTCTGCAATGAAAAAAATTATAAGTAAAGTATTTCAAAGAAAAAAATTATAAATGACAAAAGAGTGGATCAAAAAATTTACTTGAATGTCATTCCATATAATATCTTTGGCATCTTTCAACGCCTTATCTCTCCAATTGTCAATTGTAATTGGAACATTTTGACGAACAACAGCCCCAATATAGCTTACAAACATAGAGCTGTTGGGGTCAATTGGCTGACCACTATCATTCCAGCCAACCTAATAAACTCATATAGTAATTACATGCTATTAAAAATCATATAGTAAGTACATGCTATTAAAAAAAGATAAAAAAACACACAGCAAACAGAGTATAGTATACCTCAAATTTAATGCCATTACTCCTTGCTTTAATGACTTTTTGCATGACAGTTGCACCACGTTTGACTTCATTTTCATAAGTCGTAGAGGTGCCAACTTCTTCATTTTGACATTCTAAATCTTTGTTTGTATCCATTTAACTACAACAAGTTCAACATGCAGTTTAGTATAACATCAACAAGCTCAACATGGATCATGCATTATTATAAACAACCTCAACATGTATCAGTATATCTTAAAAAAGCTCAACATGCATTTTAATGATTACAAAAAATTTATAACATCAATACCTGAATAATGGTTCGAAGAAAGATGAAATGTAAAGAAAAGAGGGAACGCAGAAAGTTCACAGAAATATGGTTCAAAGAAAAGAGGGAACGGTATTGAAGAAATACGTAATGAGGGTTACGTATTTCAATGAAAATATATTGTGTGAAATGGGAGAGATGATCTTGGATGGAAATAAGGTTCAAAATGAAGGAGATGATCGTGGAAATAAGGTTCGTAAAGGACGGGATGATAGGGTTTGCAAAAGAAGAGAAGAAATGAAGGTTGAGATGAAGGTTACGTAATGAAGAGGAAACTGAAGAGGTAACTGTTATATATACGTAACACTTTTACAGCGCTTTTTATAAGCCTTTTTACAGCGCTTTTTTTGTAAAGCGCTCTAAAAGGC
The DNA here is from genome assembly GCF_000331145.2 of Cicer arietinum. Lineage (NCBI taxonomy): Eukaryota > Viridiplantae > Streptophyta > Magnoliopsida > Fabales > Fabaceae > Cicer > Cicer arietinum. The sequence continues at coordinate 47,084,361 of NC_021164.2, forward strand.
TTCTTTAGTTAAATTCTTAAAAGGCTCTTTTACAGCGCTTTTGACAAATAAGCGCTGTAAAAGACCTCCGTGTGTTATTATGTTATTTGAATGCCTTTTACAGCGCTTTTACACATAAGCGCTCTAAAAGGCTTATTTAGTTAAATTT
>NC_021164.2:47084541-47100340 GCF_000331145.2 Cicer arietinum
GCCTTATTGTTTTTGTGTTTTGTTATGTTATGTTATTTTTTAAACAAGCTCAACATGCATGCAAAACCCACATAACTGGTCACCACCAAAATCTCTTCTCCTTTTATGCATCTTCTTCACAAACATCAAAGCTTACTCTTTCACAATTCAATCTCCACCTCAACACCCTTTTTATCTCTTTACATTCTCTTTCCTTCTTAAATCGAAACTTGGTATTCAGGATCATTGCCATGTTGCGAAAAATGGGTTTGTGTCTGATGTTTTTGTTAACAATGTGTTTTTGGGGATTCCCATGATGCGTACAAGGTGTTTGAAGAAATTAGGTGTCTGATGAATATTATTTTTAAAGCTTTTTTACAGCGCTTTGTCAAATAAGCGCTGTAAAATGTCTTTTTTACTTATTTTCAAAAGGGTCGTTTACAGCGCTTTTTATGAAAAGCGCTGTAAAAGGTATAAAACACTCATTATTTTATTTTTAAAAGGATCTTTTACAATGCTTTTTAAAATAAGCGCTGTAAAATGTCTCTTTATTGTATTTTTGTGTTTGGTTTATTTGGGTTGGGATGACATTAAAAATATTGTTATCATTGTTTATTGGATTAAAAACATTGTTATCATTGTCTTTATCACAATACTTTAGGTGATGATGAATTATTAGAAATGAGAACTTCTGAAGAATCTATATATATATGCACTGAGCAAAAGAGAATCTCTCTATTCAGTTCAGTTCAGTTCATGTAAATTACTAATTTATATTCAGTTCAGTTCATGTAAATCAAGCTAAATATAAAACACTCATTGTTACATGAACTTGGTATAAAACACTCAAATCAAGCTAAATATAAGCAGAAAATAAATTAATCAGAAAATAAATTAATCAGAACTTAGTATAAAACACTCAATTCAGATTACATGCATATTTACAATAACACAGTTCAGATTACATGCATAGCTTATATAAAACAATTAAACATATACATTAAGATGCCCTTCTTCTTTTCCTGGTGACATTCACATTTGTTTGTCCATTTACAATACGAAACGATGGATTAATCCAAATTCCCTCATCATGATCATCTCTAAGATATAAACCATCATCAGTTGAATCAATTTCATGTGGTTGTTGTGATGTTGCAAATAAAAGATCATTACCAACATCTTCATCATTATTGTTATCATCACTTATTTTATTGGTCGATAGGACAACAGACCATTTATCATTAGAAGGATCAGTGACATAAAACACTTGTTGAGCTTGCGACGCTAAAATAAAAGGCTCGTCTTTGTATCCCACCCTATTAAAATCGACAAGCAAGAATCCTGACTCATCAATCCGAACGCCATTATTATTATCGACCCACTTGCAACCAAATATGGGAACACGAAACATTGTGTAGTCTAACTCCCATATGCGCTCGATAACCCCAAAATATGATAGATTTGCATATATTGGGTTTTTGTCTTTTGCACTTGAGACATGCATCGCTTCAGCTACGAGAGTGACTCCACTATTTTGCATAGTGGTCTGATCATCTTGTTCTTTGGTATAAAATGTGTAGCCGTTAATAACATAACCAGTGTAAGAAAAGACATGTAAGCTCGGACCATTTGCTAGCCACCTCAATCTATTTGAAATTGATCCGGGGTCTATATCAAATTTTGACATTATGTGATTTTTTAACCATGTTACAAAACTTCGATTGTGCTCTCGAGTTATCCAATTTTGATTCCTATTCATGTTCAAACGAGATAACTGATCAATGTGTATTGTAACATACGGTTGAACCTCATCATCATTGTGCAGAACATACAATTGTGCCTGCTCCCATTCTGTCCTTGATATAGTCAGTAGTCTCCTTCCAGTTATCCCTTCTCCTGATAGTCTTCCCGAATGACGAGACATGGGAAGCCCTATGGATTCAACATTGGACAGATATTCAGTACAAAATTCAGCAGCCTCTTCAACAATGTATCGTTCAGCAATACAACCTTCTGGTCGACTTCTACTTTTTACGTACCCTTTTAATATTTTCATATATCGTTCTATCGGATACATCCATCTCATATAAGCTGGCCCACAAAGTTGTGTCTCCTTAACCAGATGAACAGTAAGGTGAACCATTATATCAAAAAACGATGGTGGGAAATACATTTCAAGCTCACACAAAGTAACAACAATTTCCCTCTGCAATGTCGGTAATTTCTGAGGGTCGATCACTTTACTACAAATTTCCCTGAAGAAGAAACATAATCTAGTTAAGGCTAGTCGAACTTTTTCAGGTAAAATGGAACGTATACCTATTGGTAGCAAATGCTCCATTATAATATGACAATCATGGGTCTTCAAACCTTTTAACTTGAGGTCTTTCATACAAACCAAATTTTTAATGTTCGAAGAGTATCCTTCTGGAACTTTAACTTCGTGTAGAAATTTACATAAAACAATTTTTTCCTTTCTAGATAGAGTATGAGCGGCTGGAGGTAGATATGTGCGATTTCCTTTCTTTACTGGAGCCAGTTCATTTCTTATTCCCATATCGACCAAGTCCAATCTTGCATTGACGCCATCTTTAGACTTTCCTGGAACATTGAGTAACGTACCAATAACACTTTCAAATACATTTTTTTCAATATGCATCACATCGAGGAAATGTCTTACATACAATGACTTCCAATATGGCAATTCAAAGAAAATTGACTTTTTCTTCCACCCAGTTTTCACCAGCTCTCCCGCAAAAGGTTTGCCAAATTTATTGGTCAAACCTTGTACTTTTTCAAGTATTTGATATCCAGTCGGTGCTAAAGGAGCTTTACCTTCCTCTGATTTTCCATTGAATGCATTTCTCCACCCACGATACTGATGACTATAAGGTAAAAATCTACGATGTCCAAGAAACACATTCTTCTTACAATGTTTCAACCGCATCCAATTTGTACTCTCTTCACATATAGGACATGCACACTGACCTTTAATGCTATATCCTGATAAATTACCATATGCTGGAAAATCATTAATTGTGCCGAACAACATAGCCCTCAAATTGAAACACTTTTTCCTATACCCATCATAAACTTCCACACTTGTCTCCCACATACTTTTTAAATCTTCGATTAGAGGAGTCAAGTATACGTCGATATCATTCCCCGGTTGTTTGGGTCCAGAAATTAACAGAGACAACATCATAAACTTACGCTTCATACATAACCATGGAGGTAGGTTATATATTACCAAAATCACAGGCCACGTGCTATGTGAGATGCTTTGAAGACCATGTGGATTCATTCCATCAGTAGAAAGTGCAAGTCTTAGATTTCTTGACTCTATCCCGAATTCAGGATACTCGTGATCAATTTTTGCCCATTGTGGGGAATCTGCAGGGTGTCGAAACATTCCATCTCTAATTCTTTCATCTGCATGCCATGTCAAGTGTTTTGAATCTTCTTCACTGCGATACATGCGCCTAAATCTTGGTATTATAGGAAAATACCACACGACTTTTGCTGGAGTAGATTCTTTCTTCTTATATCGAGAGACATTGCATTTCGGACACGCCTTAAGTAGTTCATATTCGTTTCGAAATAAAATGCAATCGTTAGGACACGCATGAATCCTTTCGTAACTCATTCCAATAGAACACAAAATCCGTTTAGCCTCGTAGGTTCGACTGGGAAGTTCATTATCATCTGGCAACATATCTTTTATGAGTGTTAATAATTCTGTAAAGCTTTTATCAGACCATCCATTACTCGCTTTTAAGTTGTACAACTTTAATATCGCTGACAGTCTTGTGAATTTAGTACAACCATTATATAATTCTTTCTCTGCATCACTCAACAAACTTTCAAACATTTTAGGACAATCTCGAAGATCTTCTTCAACTGCTTTTGCAATCTCATCAACTCGGTCCGGCTCATATGTATCTGTATCGAAGTCAGTTGAAGCATATGTCGAACTATTCTCAAAATTAATGTTTCCTTTTTTTTTTTCTCACCATGTCTTATCCAACATGTGTAGCTTTGATCAATTCCATTACATACTAGATGTCCTTCTAATTCATCTTCTCTAACACGTTTTCCAAAACAACATTTTAAACAAGGACAAACTACTCTATTTGGATCTTTTGCATTCTTCACTGCAAACTCAACAAACTCCTTCACTCCAATTTCATACTCTTTTGACAATCGATTGGCTGAAATCCATTTCCTATCCATATTATACCACCTATATAAATGCAGTAACAAAAATAATAAGCTTTCAAAACATATCAACAAGTTTCAAAAAGAAACCAATATCAACTAACAATTTCAAAACAGAACAGATCATGTGGTATGAGTTTTTGACAATTTCAAAACATAACAGATCATGTGTAGAAGAGATTTAATATATATATATAACAATTTTTAGTAGATTTAATACATATATAACAAAACATAACAGATCATGTGTAAAAAATACCTGAGACAACGTAGATGGCCGCACAGTACGTAGAGGATATTAGGGTTCCCAACGTATATAATTATTTGAAAGATGTAGAGGATATGAGAGTTTCCAACGTATATAATTATTTGAAAGATGTAGTTTACAACGCTTGTGAAAAAAACGCTGTAATAGGTAGTTAAATTCAATGAAAGCGCATGTAGTTCACAGCGCTTGTGAAAAAAGCGCTGTATTAGGTAGTTCAAATATTTGGAAGCGCATGTGTTTACAGCGCTTGTGAAAAAAGCGCTGTAAATGATACGCGAAAGCGCTTCATTTTACAACGCTTTTATGACAAGCGCTGTAAACGCCTTATAACGTTATGCGCAAACGTTATATGACCTACAACAGCGCTTGTTTTACAGCGCTTGTGAACAAAAGCGCTGTAAAAGGCTCCGTTATTTTTAAAATATAATTACAACAGCGCTTGTGTTTAGCAAACGCTGTAAAATGGACGCTGTTAAATGTCATTTTTGGCGTAGTGTCTACGACTTCTGATACATTAGTCAATGTTGAAAATATGCGTTTTTGACTAAATACACACTACTATTTTCAAGTCTCCTAAACCACACCTATCTAAAACACTTACTTGAATAAATAAAATAGATAACAAAACACAACATTTATGCACCAAATCCTTTTTCCCAACAAACAAATGTCTCCTCTCCAACATTTCCCTCAACCATCAACATCCCAACCGGATCTGATCATATATGCTACCGACACATTTTTATAACTAACTATCTCCAAAAATCACGCCAAAACAAAATATCGATCCCACAACTCACATCTCTCGAACCAGATTACTCAAACAAATCCACGTTACCAAAACCCAAACCTTCACCAATTGACTTAAGAAAATTTTTGAGTGAACACTCACCTAACAATTAATGTTTAAGCATAACCAATTAAATAATTACAAGTAATAAAAATAATAAAATTTTAATTTGTAAAATAGACAAAAAATATATATAATTTTTTTAGAAAATACAAAAAGATAAGTGATTTTTCAAAAACTAAAGAATAAAAGTGTTATTTGTTATCAACCAATGTACAATAATAATTCAGTTAATAACCGAAGTTACTGGATTAATTGTTAGTAATTGTTCTCCAATGTGTAGCATAATAGTACGAGTTGAGGCGTCAAAGGTGTTTTATAAAGTAACCTCATGGATTAATTCTTGTTGTTAATAAACTCTCCATCTCTCTAATTAATTACTAGTTAACCACTTATATTTGTTTATATAAAAAAATTTAAACTTACCATATGATCACTTAGTTAATTAATATAACTTTTTTTTCCATAGCTTTTTTTTTTTTTTTAATTCATAGAAAGTAGCATTTGTATTGTATGAAATGGTGAATTGTACAATTATTCGGTATCCAAACCACTGAGAATTTCTTTCTTTCTCGTATGATATTAGGGTTAGGGAAAGTTGAAGAAAGAACAAAAATTAGAGACAACAATGAAAATAAAATCGATCCTTAATTAGTATGTATATTTTTTTTTTTTATAGATGACTTTAGTAAGGATTTGTAACACTTAAAAAGGGATTCTAGATTTAGAAATAAATTTCATATTTTTTTCTCTAAATTTTTGTTGCTAATTCAACTTTTTATTATAATAATGATTTCAATATATAGTTTTAATACGAAATATAATATTTAGGCAAGCTAATACGTAAAACTTAAAATATACTTAAATCTTTTATATTTTTCTCCAAACATATATCATGCTCGACTTTAAGTCCCATTAATCTAGATTTGCTAAGAATGAAAGAAAGAAATCATTCTTTTATTCATATATATATTGACTAAATTATTTAGTCAAAGAAAAGGTTGACAAACTAAATTAAGGAAAGGAAATCCTTATGATAACTATAAGAAAAATAAAATATAAAAACTTTCTTTTGAACCGCCAATATGTTATATATTAATGGCATAACGAGTGAAGGAGATCAGTATTAAAACTTTAAATATTATCTATACTCTAATATAATAAATATCAGTCACAAACTGATATTAGTATGCAAAAGTGCAAAACCATATAAACAGTACACACACTTTATTCTCCATCCATATAGTATATGGTGAGCAAGTCTATAGAAGCTTCAAAGATATATATAAATTATTTACTATAGATAAATAGCTCATCTCGTATATGCTTGCTTATATGATGAAGCATACACTCATCACACAACTTCAAGTACTCCTCATTCTTTGCAACAAACATTGACAAATTTATTATGCGGCGGGAGCTAGATCGATACCGCCATCATCGTCGTCGTCGTCGTCAGCTTCATTTTTTATGTGAAATCCAGTTGCTACCCAGTCATTGCTCAAGAGAACCAAAGGCTTACCAGATTCTATGCAAGTTAAAACCACCATTGTAGTGTTTGGTTAGTCTTAGATGGTAACTATACTAGTATTACAAATTACACTAGTTGTGAATTGCTTTGGTTGACTGAGTCCCCCAATGTTCCTTATTTATAGCCATAAATTATTCTTTTCTTTTATGAGATATTTATATTATGTGAATTTATAGCTATTTTATATATATAAGTCATTAAAATATCTATTTTATTAATTTGTATGGAAAAAAGAAGAGTGACAAAGATAAATTTTTTTTTGTTTTATTTCTATTTTTTCTTTTTGGTATATAAAAGTGGTATATATATTCTTTAAGTCGATCTAAATATATCACTTTTTTATTTTAGTTCTTTAAAACTTATTCATATGAAAATATTGGTTCCTCTAAATAAGGACTGAAACGAATATTTAAAAGAATCAAAAGCAAAATATTTTTATTTGCAAGGACTTATTAAAACAAAATACCTAGGATTAAAAGTAAAAAACTATACTAACAGAAAAAAAAGCAAAAACTTTTTTTAAGAATAAAACCAAAATGTAATATATTACAAGAATTGAAAACATATTTAAATATATAAAAATTGAAAAATGGAATAATTCAATTATATGAGTATAGTAATCAAAAACAAAATTAAGGTTATATTGAAATAAATAACCAAAAAATATTAAAATAATTTTAGCATCAATCATAGTATCTTTTGATTATTATTTTAGCGTATTTTTTAATAATACATTTATGATATGTACACTATTTTCGTTAAAATTTGGCAAATGAGAAATTATTATTTATTAAAGTGACACAATAGTTTCATATATTAAGTTATACTACTGCCATTAATTCTTAAATATAATAAATTTTTAATAAATTTTTTGTCTCTTTTTGTAAAATCATATTTAAATTTTCAACTGCATCAATTATTGTTTACTATCCAAATTAATTTACATATTTTTTTGCAACAAACAATGAGTACTATAATATTAATATTAACTAATTCTATCACGTCAACCGTAAACATGTGAAAAATATATTTTTTCCCAAACATCTTTAGAACATTATAAAAGTTTCTCCAGAAAAATTTAAATTTTTTTTAACTTTTGAAAAATTTAATATGAAATTTTTAAATGTCATTAACTCAATATAAAATTAACGAAATTATAAACCTAGAAAATCATTCAATAATATTTTAAAAATATTTGCCAAAACGCCATTCAATAATATATGTTGATGTTTCAATAAAGACTAAAACTATTTAATGAATAATTTTACAAAGACTAAAAATTTAATATGTTTTGACAAAAATTAAAAACAAAAAACAATTGAAAGTTCTAAAAATGTATTTAATCGAAAAATTTAATAAAATAATAATTTTTTTTAATTCTCGTAATTTTATCTCTGGAGTCCCATATTTGTAAACGAAAGTATTACATTTTTTTATAAGTTAATTAAGAAAGAGTTATATACATTTTATGTACTCTCTTACTTACTTTTTCTTGTCTTAAGTAAATTAGCTGGCTAAATTGCAAATTCTTAGTTTGAGAGGTGCAAAGGGATCATTGAATCTATAGTGATACTTTTGGACACAGTTTTGCTTTAAGAAAAAATAATATATGCTTACAAAAGAGGGACTTGGATGATCTGTTCAGTCTTCTATCCATACAATTTTACTTAGTGGAGTGTGAGATTCCAAGCTTGAGCATAGCTCATGGCTGCTTGTTGTAGAGAGCATTCAACGTGTGGAATTAAGAGTTTTTACACACGCATGAGTGTAGTGAACGCATGCACAAATATGACTTGGATATACAATAAAGTTGAATGTAGAAGCCAATTTATAAGATAATAAGAGACATATGTTTTAGTCAGATGTGGCCTTGGGTAGAAAGAAAGGTTAAAGTGTGTACATTGTTCATTTCCCTCATGACTCTTCAAAGACATATGTGGCCCCAATTTCTAAAGTGAAACTTTGATGCATATATTCTCTTTGTGTAGTATGTCAACTAATTAAATAAGTTACAGCATTACAATATTTTTATTCTACTACAACGTAGAAAAACCGTTTTTTAATATAAAAAGATTTTTGTCATAATTTACGAGAACGGTTTTTCATTTGGAGGAAACTAAAATGTTGTCTTTGCCTTACACAACTGTTTTCTTTTGAAATAATACTTTGTTAAAACCGTAGTTGTAGCTACTACTTACAGAGCAGTTTTTTAAATTTACAATGACAAAAGTTTTACATCGTTACCAAATTAAAACCGCTCTCGTTGTTTACTTTTAGAAAACAATTTTATATAAAATTATCAAAGTTTTTGCACCGTTCCTTTTGTAAACCGTTCTAGTATCTTTTTTTACTACATAAGATACGGCAACGTTTTATAACAATTGCAAAAAAATAAAATATTAAAAAAAATAATAGTATTGTAAATTATTGTATTTTAGAAAAATAATTTTAATAAAATATTATTATTGTAATACGATAATAAATTTAAAAATATAACAACTGCAATAATACAAAATTATTAATATAACAACCGACTCAATTAATAGTGAGAATGAGATGAGATGATACTTATCTCCCAAATACACGAAAACTTCAAAACAAAGATAGCAGTTTCAACACACTAAAGGTTAATTCAAACATAATTCATCGACAACATCAACAACACACTAGAAGTAGATCCAAACAGCAACAATTGTGATAAGGTATCGGCTCAAAAATGATTTTGTATATTCACTTTAACTATCTAGCATCGATAAAAAGAAGGCTTTAAGCACTATCATTTAGCAAAATCTGTTGCGATTTCAGAAGTGAAAAAGACTCTTCTAATAGAGGTTTGATACAATAAATTGATACTAAACAAAAATAATCCATAGAGGAGAATAGAATGACACAGAAGTATGTACCTACACGTAGAATAAGTAGAGATTAGCAACAAAAAAAAACAAAAATACATTTGCATAACCACTCCACAAGTCAAGAAAATACAGTCAAATAAAATCATAAAGGTAGCTCAATGGAGTTACCTTATTGCGAACCATCCCACTAATTTTAATGATGTCGCATTGCATTTCATCGTCAAGTATTTTTATTGCCAGAGAAACACAATTAACATACAACTAAGTCAACCAACTTTTATAAATATCATAAATAAAAAACAAAACTAAAATTTAAGTCACCCACATAAATAATAAATGATTGGACATGGCTTATAATAAAAAAAGTTAAAAATGTTATTAACCCCCATAAAATAATCTCTTATCAACCCTAGTTTGGCAATTTAATTAGACTTCATCAGCTAACTCAAGGCATATATAACATACTAATCTCTTATCCTTTCACCAACAAAAAAAAAAAAAAATACAAGCATATAATAGAAAATTAACAAAATTTCAATTCAAACATAACATACTATAAAATAAAAGTTCAATTAAACAAATGTTACTGCTGAAAGTTTGAAAATAGAATAAAAAACATAAGAAAGGAAGCACGGTCAATTGATTATACCAATGTCTAAAATTAGAGAATTGCAATTGATTAATAGTTGCCACAATTTCATCTAAGTTGCCCAAGCCAAATGTTGGTTCTGTGTACCAATAGTTATTAGCTGCAACAATTTCATGTGTATCTTCTTAATGTTGTTTGAATTGATTCATACTTCATAGCACATTATATTTGTGTTATTATGCAAATCAATCATCTAATCTATAATAATCCACTTTGATTATAAGAACCAACTTTTTTTTATATCATGAGTTCTATCACCCTTTTAATATGCACAATCATGTCACCTCTTTGCTGATAAAAATATATAAGGTAGAAAACATCAAACACAAAGGAAATCAAAAAGCATTGAGCAAAAGAATCTATTATAATATATTAAAATAATCTACTAAATCATTCCATTGATAAATCAACACTTTGTATATACCACACAATGTTATTTGTGCCACTTCATTTTTTCTTAGATGTCACCTCTTAGAATTGGTCCCTTAGCTTAATTTTTTTTCCTTTTATGCCTTTTATTTAGAACACATATTATAATAGTTATATTTAATAACTTACAAAATATTTAATTAGTCTCATTATAATAGATGTTTGATTAGTTACAGAGTATTTAATTAGTCTTATTAAGAATCTTTTTCTGTTTCTTTTGTTGACTCATAAATTACTCACCACTAAAACTTTTCTTCATGGTTTCTCACTTCACGGAGTGTTCTATATTTTCCTACGGTGGTTAAAAATTTGGGTGTATCATTTTGATCAGATTTGTATTGTAGCATCCATCATTCATTTAAACATTCAGAAATCATGCACTCTTCTTATGAAAAATATATGTTGAATAATTCGACCTTGATTAAGAGTAATATGAAGACCTTATATAACACTGGATACTTTTATCCTCAACTAATTATATCAGTGTTATGTTTTTAAAATAATCAGTAGTTAAATATTTCGGCCGTTTATTCGCTTCAACATATTTTATAATTTCTTTAAAAAATATATCTTATAATTGTTTGATGCTATTGCCTACCATTTTATTTTTCAATGTTTTTAAGATTAGCTATAATAGAAACAGTTATAATATTTTATTTGTTTGTTAGTTATTAAACCTTTACCAAATTGTCAAATGTAAATAATTTGAACATCGTATTCTAAAATTAAATTTTCTTTACATCATGTTCACATGAATTTCTATATTTATTATGTTTCTTTAACTAATATTATTTTAGACCTGTTGAACACTTTCAAAATCTTAAACCATAAATAATTTATCTTTTTATTTGATCTTTTGCATTTTCAATTTCTTTATTCCTTCATGCTTTCTTAATTCTCACTTCCAAATATCAATAAAAAAAGTAAGATTGTATAATTTATTGGTGACTTCTTCAGCTGGATTAAAGTTTTATGTTCAAGTCATTTTCCTTCTCCATTTAATTGTACTTTCTCGTTACTTTATATATTATGTTTTCAATATATTTACTCTTGGTATTTTTTAACTTTTGGATACAAATAATTTGTTTTTTTTTTTAACTAATATTATTTTGAATCTGTTGAACATTTTCGAATTCTTAAACCACAAAATGATTTTTCTTATCTTTTATATTTTCAATTCATTTATTCTTGTAGATTTTTAGGTCAACTATATATAATAGATATAGACAAAAATTATAGTTCATTTTCAATGCCTTTATTCTTGTTGATTTTTAGGTCAACTATATATAATATATATAGACAAACACTACAGTTCATTTTAGCCAATAGTTTACAATGTCAATTAGCATAACAAATTTGGTTCACAACTCACATCAATTGACAACCAATAGTATACATCATGTAGAGTGTTAGTTTTAATCAATATTCTTTTTGTTGTAAAGCATGTAATAAAAAATAATAAATAAATTTGAAAAGTATAAAGGACAAGATAACTCATCAACAAAAAATAGGAAGAAGAAAGGACAAACAAAGAAGAAAATACAATATTTTTAAATAAAAAAACTATGATTAAAAATAAAATTATATTCACTCTCTATTTTTTATTATACCATATATTTACACATATCTCTATGATTGAAAACCCAACAATAAATAACATAACTCATACTATAAACTTATATTAAGCCACTGTTGGTAATTCATTACATATAAATATATCATAATATTTTAATTATTAAAATGTAACACCCTCCTTAAATGACCACAAAATATATAAAAAAACATAATCATTATAACTTAAAAACCAATAATCAATTATAAATAGACAATCTAATTAGGTTTAAACAAAAATAAATAAATAAACATTGAAACATTGTTAGCAATGAAAAAACGTTCAAATAATTTTAAATATTTATTTATACATTAAAAATAATCAATATACAACTTTTGTATTTTTTTATTATTGTTGTGTCGTTACATATATTTATCATAACAATTAATCAAACTAATAAAAAAATTGCGTTTTGTTTCTCTTATTAGTTATCAATGCATATATTTACCGTGTGCATTATTTGGAAACATTTTAAAATGACTAGGAAAAAATATTAAAATTTTAAAAGTTCCTACATAACTTATATACTTTAATAAAAATAGAGTTTATGATTATCAATTATATACTTTATCATTTAAATCATGTTTAATATTTTATGTCCATGGACCATAAAGAGTCAGTTAAATGGTACAAATTTGATATTGTAGATAGAGTTCAAATCTAACTCAAAACGGTTGTAAAATGATTATTAGTTCAACTTTGATTATTATTATTTTTTTCATCCCTAAAAAAATTGTTAACTTTTTATTTATTTTTATTTTTTTATTTTTTTTTATGATTAAACTTTTGCAAACCATTATTTTTATAATTTTTTATGTGTAAAATACTCATTTAATTACACACTCTATAATTTCTTTTATCTCATTTATTTTTCTATTAACTATAAAAATTTACAAGATTAAAATATATATATATATCACCTTCTATAAATATTAAAATAAAACTCGCGTAAAGCGCGGGTCATATTCTAGTGTTAACTAATTTTACAAACAAGTAAAGTCACGAGAAATACACTAATCGATGTCGATCAATGTTTGTTCACAAGCTTCGTTCACCTTTCTCATTCATAAACGAGACTGACTGAGAGAGAATAAAGGGTTCTTGGAAAAGAGAAGAGACACTTACGCGCAAGGGTTCTTGCGAGAGATAAGAGAATGTTACACGAGAGAGAAGAGAGAAAACATAGTTAAGCGAGAGAGAAAAAATGGTTCTTGTGAGAAAGCTGAGTTACGCGAGCCAAGATCATGCGAGAGAGAAGATGCAGTTTCACGCTAGAGAGAAGAGAACAATTTCGTGCAAGGGTTTATTGATTTGCAGAAACGCTTTAGTATTTACGTAATTGAGAATATTTTTTGCTTTCGAGAAGGGTTTTAGCTACAAGAACAGTTTTATTAAAAATTAAACAAGAACAATTTTTAAATGTTGCATAAATATATTAATAAACAACGAGAACAATTTTTAACTGTTGCTATAGAAATTATAAAATTTAATATTTTACTACAATGAAATATAAACACTGTTGTCTATTTGACTTTACGAGAACGGTTTTTTACCATAAAACATTAGGCGTTGTTGTAGCACTAAAATGTTGTATAGTGTAGTTTGTTTGTTTTTTAGACAGAAACTTAATAACATATAGTTGGATATAAGATATTAGGTTGCGTTGAAAAAAAAATTAATCAAAATAAAATTAGAGTGCAAAACATCACAATTATTACTGACATCTTAACTAAGTTGATACTCCAATAACCAATAATGTGATCTGCAACACACAATTATTAATGACATCTTAACTAAGTTGATACTCCAATAACCAATAATGATCTGCAACACCTGAACAAAATATATTATGCTAAAATGAGAAACAAAAGCAGAAGGAGACTAGGCCAAAACTCAAGCAAGGAATCACTACATAATATTGAAAAGGAATATTGGGAAGGCCTAACCTATTCCGACTAAAATTATCTACAATGAAAGAGGGAATTATCTACAATGAAAGAGGGAATGAAATCTCACCACTTAAAACATACAATAGTCACACCATGAGAGGCAAGCTTATTTTCACAATGGTTTCCTTCAAGGTAGATATGAGAATAATAGAACTACATACGATGAGTCAAAATCAAGCAATTTGCCACAAATTAAGAAGATGCTAAGGAACAATATCGATGTTGCAGAAAGCTTGGATGGTCAGGTGAGAGTCACACTCCAACTAAAGTTTGATCAATCCTTTCTGAGAAAATATATCAGTAGAAGTTATGACACCAAACAACTCAACGTGTAAAGAAAAAAAGATGTCATTGTTAACCTCGAACCACACATAAAACATGCACTATAATGTCGAAAAATACCACAATAAGCAGCCAATACAATGGCACCACAAGTTGCGCCATTTGTAATTCACTTAACACAACCAAAGGATGGAGTAGGCTAGTGAACCTTCCTAATAATTGGAGCCTTGGGAATTTAGCAGAAACAAAAAAAATTTAAGATGAAAAATTTATGGATAGAGGTCAAATCCACCCTTTTACTTAGGTGACTAATCAAGGAGACATTCACAGAGATAAGATTAGAGGCAGCCTTAAGGGAAATAATCTTACTATTAAAACAAAGCTTGTTACGATAATGCCAAATGGTCCAAAAAGAATTAACAATGGCCGATGAAATAACATCCTTCATCTGTGAGACCCAAGATTTTTCAAATATAGAGAAGATAGATCTTACTTACCCGTCAATTATGTGATGAAATGCATAACTAAGCCAAGACCACACAAAGCAGGAAAAAGGGAATTCACAAAACAGATATTGAGTATTCTCGACAGTAGAAGAGCACAAACTACTCATAAAGAGCGTAACACAACCCATACTCTAGAGATTATAATCATTAGGGATATGATTTCGAAGCACTCTCTAACAAAGCAAAGATCTAGATGGGAGAATGAAAAGATGCCAAATTAATTTTGCCTAATTAAGAATAGGACCGCCCGGATTGGGATTAGTAGGCTTCCTTAAGAGGGATAAATCATGAATTTATATGCAGCCACCTACTTTTATCAAGGGTCAGCTAAGATGAGAGCGAACATCCTTCAAAATCAAGGGAGGTTAGGATACTAATGGATTAAGATCATACCCTTTTTGATAAAATCACTAACTAATCGTGTTTCTGCAAGTGTCAAACTCAAGGATTGCGTTTTACTATCGAATTAGGTTTAATTACTAAAATTGAAAAAAAAGTTTTCGATTGATTGAAATTATATTTGAAACTAACAAGAGTAATATAATTGAACTTTTATAATACGAAAAATGTCAGGGATGAGTTTCACTTCGAGTCTAATCTTGGTTTTGAATTTGATCCTAGTTACTAATTTTCTTTATTGAATTATTACCGAATTCTCTTTATTTTTCTTT